>NC_060119.1:642176130-642480505 GCF_021461395.2 Schistocerca americana | reverse complement strand
CTTGCTCTGCAGAGAGACCGTGGATCCTCTTTTTGAAAATCACTACCAGTATACTGGAGTAAGTAGCACGCAGCACATTTGCTTTGTAGACTCGGCTTTTTTTTTCAGTCGTCAGTCTTCGACTAGTTTTATGCAATTCGCCCGAACTCCTCTCCTTTGCAAACCCTTTCCCTCAGAGTAGCACTTGACACTTACGTCCGCAACTATTTTCTGGGTATATCCCAATCTCTATCTTCCTCTACAGATTTTACCCTCTACGGTTCCCTCTAGTATCATGGAATTTATTCCTTGACTTGCCCCAGCGAGTTCGGTGGAATCTCGTCGCCGTGGGGCTAGTGAGGACTAAAGGACAACTACGATCGTGGAGAAGCGTCAGTCGATATTTGTCTCTAACAAAGACACGATGTAATCTATCACTCTTAGACGTTTGATGCAAAGTCATTGGATTATAGCAAGGAAATGTATAAACACGGACAAAATTCCCACATGCTGAATAATATGTTACTTTCAATATGCATGATTGCAAGATGATGCCTATAACAGAGAAAGAACTCGATTATACCGATTACAAGATTGGTGCCAAATATATGGAGCTCGTCAAATCGTTTAAGTATTTTGTGGCAATACTTTGAAGCGCTGTCAGATGAAACTAACGCGTAACATCAGAGTCAGGTGGGACTATTTGAGGACTGACTTGTCAGAAGGTTTCTCGGAAAAATGTGGTGCACTTATGCAGCTATAAAGGAAATTGCATAGAATCGGCAATGCGATCAGTTTTTCGTCTTGTCCCAGCTTTTGGGGTCCTTATCAAGCAGACAGGGGGCAGATTCCAGAGAGACGCTACTAGAACGAAAACGGGTCTGTGTAGCTCGGAAGCAAGTGTGAGATGCTATGGGAGCTTAAATGGAACTGTTTGGACGAAACCCTGTTGATTAAATTTTAAAACTGCTATCACAGAATCTCTGTGTGACAACTCTGGTGCAACCACCTCATATTACGCTTCGGGATCGTAAGATATTAGACGCACACAGAAGCACGGAAACGTATTTCCTCGCTTAGTGAATTAATGTAATAGGCGGAAAATTGCTAATATTGAAGTATCTTCTGCTGCATGGTGACTTGCGAAGTGTATACGTAAACGCAGACTTACAGTATAACACAGCATATAGAGCTATGAGGGGTATCTATGGGCTAAACAGAAAGTCACTAACGGTAGAGCGGTAGAGAGGGGACTCAGAGGACTGTAAGGGCGGTAACGCCTACAGAGAGCATCCCAACTTTCCATACACCAAGAGGATTCATGTTGGCAGAAAGATCTACTTAGTCAATTCGCCAAGCGAAATGTGATGACCCATGAGATAAGATATGGGTAGCTGCGTTTAGTCCACACGACTTGCTGTATAGCCATAACGACACAGCGGGTGGATAATGGATGCTCCAGAAACACAACACACTACATTACGGCACAGGAAACGCTTTGGCATACAAAACAATTTCCTGTCGTCTCCGAATGGATTAATGCAGATCGTGTATGGTTACTGTATGGTTTTTCAAGGAAATGTTATATTATTCACACTGCGAAATACTAGCAAGATCAGGCAACAGTGATGAATATATAAATCGATCACACAGTCTTCTCTACAAAACAGACCACAAAGGCTAAATTATACTGAAATTATGTCATTGTGGTGACCAGGGGAGATGCGACAGTTCATCCTCGTGCTCCGAAACGAAACTTGGGCTACGAGATCTGTCTGAAAACGGGTCCTATTGTATTGGTTCATAGCAGTACCATTTGGAGACTAACATCGTACCATGAGATGGACCTGATCAGCCATAATCGATATGTAATCTTTAGTAGTAATGCGACCTTGAGAGAAGCCATGGGGCCCATGAAATACCTCGGTATAGTTGCCCAAACTGTCGCCGCCGCCCCGCCACCGCGTTCTTGGAACGTAAACTCGGGCAGAAGTTGGAAAAAGTGTGAAACAAGGCTCATCCGACCAAATGATATTCTAATTCTACTGCTCAATAAGTCCAGATTCTACGGCTTGTTTTCGTACTACGAGCATTTGCATCATTGATGATTCGCTTTGGAAATCCAGATCACCCTATAGTTTCAAATTTCTGGAGCTCTCTTCTTCTTGTTTTGAAGCTGACAGTGCTCGCCAGTAGGATATTGAGTTTTGCAGTGGCGTTTGCAGCTGCCGTCCAGTTTGTTTCGTGACAATCCTCTTCAGTGACCGTCTGTCGTGATCACGCAACATACACTTTCATCCACGTTTAGTTCATGTTCCCTGTTCCCTGTATGTAATGTAAATACTCTATACGGTGCATCATGAAACACCATGCAAGTCGGCTGCTTGGTTACGGTCAGAAAGAATTTGCCCACGTTCGATATCACTTGGCTGAGACTACACAACTACTCCGAACACTGTTCTAATCACGACAGACGCTTGAAACGCATTGAGGACATTGCACAGGAGCCGTTCGTGGTCAAATACAACAGCGCAACCGGTAAGTTTGGCTGGCTCAAATGGTTCAAATGGCTCTGAGCACTATGGGACTCAACTTCTGAGGTCATTAGTCCCCTAGAACTTAGAATTAGTTAAACCTAACTAACCTAAGGACACCACACACATCCATGCCCGAGGCAGGATTCGAACCTGCGACCGTAGCGGTCTCGTGGTTCCAGACTGCAGCGCCTAGAACCGCACGGCCACTTCGGCCGGCTGTCTGGCTGGCATCTGCATTTATGTTCAAGCAATCGTTTCTCGCGGTATTTCTATATTTTTGTCCATCCTCCGTAGGATGGCTTCTGGGTACAGCTGCACGACCACAGCTCGACTTGGTCGTGTGAAGATGTTTGAGTGTCCACCCAAAGATCACTACAAAGAAAATCTGTCATGCACGAAGGCATCCGATTTCTGATTAAGCGAAGAATGATGGCATTTTGCAGCCTCGTTGAGCTAGAACTAACCTTTGGGGAATGAGAATATTTCTAACTTGTCTAGGATCTGTGTATACTCATGTTACCTTACTTACCTCTTTGTCACGAAAAATGAAATTCCAAACTTCATTGCGCGCTCCAATGAAGTTTACCAGTGAACCCTTCAGACAGACAGTACAGCAACATTAAGCAATTTAGGCTGATGGCTTCCGTCGTTTGTCAGATTTTCTTAATGCATCTGAATTTACGGTTCGTGAAATATATCAGTGTCGACGGGAGGAATGAGGTGGTCCTCTGCTTTATCGGAGAAGAAAGGAGCGTGTGGAGTAAACTGCAGCGTAGGACTGGGGTGGAGTGGGTTTTGGACAAGGAGTTGTCAGGTGTATGCAGTTTTATGAAGAATTTATTAAACAAACAATATTCTTCCTGACAGGCATAAAAAAGAACTTAATTGACAGCAAAATACACTTTTTCAAGGCGGGGCTCAACGAGAGTTTAAAGAGATACAATACTTCAGCATAACGAAATCAAAATTCAGATACACTTCGCCCCAGCAAATAGAACCGAACCAACGACAATAATAGGGCACAAAATTTGGTTTCTGACAACAGGCGAAGAATGACAGTAAAATTAGCTCTTGCAGTTAACCGTACGCCAACTATCTAGAAAATAACTCTCTGACTGAGTTAAGACTACTAACATGAGCACTCTACTAAACAGAGATTTACTGCCGTCTCCAAATATTAAATACAACAAAGTTACTATCAATGATCTACATGGCTACCTATGCAAATTTCTCACCAAAATTTTCTGCGCAATATAACATGCAAAACAGATAAGTTTCACAGGGTAACATAACATGATAATTTTCGGTATAATGGCATAAGCGAAATAAGTTACGCTCGCAGCATAATACTGTAATAACAATGTCACATTCTGTACAACGGCACATAAAATGCCTGCAAAAATATGTCGGTGGTCGTCAACAAGGAGGTCGTTTATAACATCTCATCGCCAGTTGTTGGATATTGCCCACTGTTCGATTATAGGGTGCCTAAAGGATGCTGCATTCTCAGAAAGCTATACAACAATTCAAGCAAATAGCATTAGCAGTTTTATTTCTATAAAACAGATTTGACAATACTTAACTTTGGAGTTACGTCAGGGTCGCAAGTAATATGCAAACAGAGATGTTTGTCGCTATGGACAAAGTTCCTGCAAGTTGACACACACATCACTGAGAACTGATCTGCGTAACTAAGTCTGGTCTACAACTGTTCCTATGCTGTCTTACGAAGAGCCGATCTGAGCGGCCGAGGTTGGCAGGATCCGCGCTTATATTCACTTCTTGCAGATGTCGCTCCTGGCTCGGCGCGGTCCTTGTCAGCGGGCTATTGGCTGTCGTTTCCTCACCGCCTTCTCTGGTTTTCCGTTCTTGGTCTTCGTTCCCGCACTTGTGGTTACGCGAGAACACTCTCGGTCGTTAAGTGAAGGCCGTCGGCCACTGCATTGTCCGCGGTGAAAGGTAATGCCTGAAATTTGGTATTCTCGGCACACTCTTAACATCGTGGATCTCGAAGTGTTCAATTCCGATTTTCGAAATGGAATGTCCCATGCATCTAGCTGCAACTACCATTTCGCGTTCAGCGTCTGTTAACTCCCATCAACAGACACAATCACGCCGGAAACCTTTTGACTTGGATCAGCTGAGTACAAATGACAGCTCCGCTAACGCACTACCCTTTTATACCTCATACACGCGACACTACCGTAACTTGTACATGACTTTTGCCATTTCATTGTACTGATCATCGGACACACTCAAGGTACACCTTTTGCTCTTCACTCTGCGCTGTGTTACGTCACTCAAGCAACCAAAATACTGCTGTCGGTCACTAAAGCACCCACGTAGTGTTCCTCTTGTGATAAGGATGCCACGTTTCCATTCTCCACTGGAATTGGAGTGCTCTCGCCCAGGAAAAGACACCAGCCGAACTACTGAATTTTTCGTGTCACGCACTAGTTTCATTTCCTTGGCATATCAGCTTGGAGAATACTTACGTTCTTGGCAGACAGATGTCAGACAGCATGGGCGGCTCTGCTTGCAGCACATATGGGATCAGTAAGAGTCCCCACTGACTCCAAGAAAACTCCAGTGGGCCATCCCTTGCCGCCACCGTAATGTGAAGTCCACAGCGCGCTGCCGCTCACAGTCAAACGCCCGACAGGCCACCAGCGAGTCAGCCCGAAACTCCGACCTGAGTGATGATCATTCCAAGACTCCTACCACCCTTCAGATTCGGCGCGCCGCCAGCAACGAAATAAACGCCTTCTACCTCGCCCCGTGTCCAAGCGCTAGAGCGAGAGCAGTGCTAATGCGGCTGCCGGGCCGGGCAGGTGACAAGTCGTGCCGCGAGCTACGAGTTCAGCGGAAACAATTGAGAAGATGAATGGTCAGGATGACGGGACATGTGTTAAGATATCAGGGAATAACTTCTATGGTACTAAATGGAGCTGTAGAAGATAAAAACTATACAGGAAGACAGAGAGCGGAATTCATCGAAGAAATGACTGAGGACAAAGAGTGCCAAGATGAAAAGGTTGAAGCAGGAGAGGAATTCGTGACAGGTAGGAGCTAGCAAGTCAGAAGATTATTCTTATCTCATCACTCTCCCCCTTCCCACCCCTCCCCACCCCCCCACCCCTTCCGGCCGTGAGATAACTGAATTCTAACATTAGCTACAAATAGTTTTCAGAATATTTTTCAAGCACTCATACGTAATTCTTAGAAGAGTGAGGTATGATGCGAGTCGGTTACTGTTATGTTACAACGAGACAAATTTTACGTCCTCGCCGCTAATTATGGGTGGAAAGTGAACAAAGGATCTGGACAGGCAAGCATAAGACGAGTTAACACAAATACAGTTTACATAAACATCTTGTAATCAACTTGTGAGTCAAGAAATGCTTTACTGTTGACAACTCGTGGCAGCCGTGACTAGCTACAAGCAGAGGCCCGATAAGGGCGTACGTCTGTGTACACTGCACGTATGTCGGTAGAGCTAGCATCAACAGTACGGTGTGCTGTCACTTCGGTGTTACGTTCGGCCCGGATGTAAACTTTTACTGGAAGACTGGTACTAAGGTGCCCGCCGCTTAAAACACCGTCCTCGCGATCTTCATTTACGCCGGCCGCTGGTGGCCGAGCGGTTCTGGCGCTACAGTCTGGAACCGCGCGACCGCTACGGTCGCAGGTTCGAATCCTGCCTCGGGCGTGGATGTGTGTGTTGTCCTTAGATTAGTTAGGTTTAAGTAGTTCTAAGTTCTAGGGGACTTATGACCTCAGTAGTTGAGTCCCATAGTGCTCAGAGCCTTGAATCTTCATTTACCCGCAACCTGGAGGTTCCTGATTGGTGGCTATGTTCAGAGCACAGCTTCCATCGCTCGCAGGGCTCTTCGAAGTACCGTCTCTGCCAGGTCGATAATCTGCGCTAGTACAAAGCGTAGCAATGTTATCAGGAAAGATGGACGAAAATATACCAACACATGTGAATTCTGATCTTTCACTGCTATTAAAATATTATCCTCTGAAGTAATATAAGTAATAGCCGTTAGCTAGAGTAACCTCTCGAGTCTGCTAAATAATAGCTACTATAACCGTTCTCCGGGACATTTTTATGAAACTAAATTGATGGTAATCATTCCTTTCAATAAAGCAAGTAAATTATTACCCACACTATTTAATTATCCCTGAAATTATATGAATCTTAATAAATAATTTTTCTGCTGATTACCAGCTGTTTGCAGTGCGTTCTGTGTTGTATAGTCAATAGTACGCTTGAATGTTAAATCGACATTAGTTAGGTTGATAAATCAGATCGTCTCCAAATGTAGATTCTGTAACGACTGACAGTGGACGATAAATACACTCTGAGACAAAAAAAAAAAAAAAAAAAAACGAAACGACGTACCATGAAGTACTTATCCAAATAGGAAGCAAATCATAGTTTGATGAACATGTACTTACAAACAAATGATTATAATTTCAGAAAAATTGGGTAACTTATTCAAGAGAAATATCTTCGCAAATATCTGAGAACCAAGAACAGCGAAGACATGTCTGGAGAAGCCCCAGACAGCTGTGGGCTAGGGACCTAACAGTCGCCCGCCATACGACTCGGCAATCAGGAGTGATGTTCCGGGGTGCCATTTCTTCTAATGGGAGGACGCCTTTGATTGAAACTTCCTGGCAGATTAAATCTGTGTGCCGGACCGAGACTCGAACTCGGTAACTTTGCATTTCGTGGGCAAGTGCTCTACCAACTGACACACGCAAGCACAACTTACCGTTCTCATAGCTTTACTTGCACTGGTACCTCGTCTTCTGCCTTCCAAACTTCACAGAAGCTCTTCTGCGAGACTGAAAGGACTAGCACTCCTGAAGAAAGGATGTTGCGGAGCGGAGACATAGCTTTTCGACAGCTGGGGGGAGGGGGGGGGTTTGTTTCCAGTTTGAAATTTGCACTCTGTAGCGGAGAGTGCACTGATATGAAATTTCCTGGCAGATTAAAATTATGTGCCGGACCGAGACTCGACCGCCGGCCACTGTGGCCGAGCGGTTGTAGGTTGAATATCATGACGTCACCTAAAATGTGTCAATGAATGTACGTCATATATTTACATGGTAAAAAATTCACGTGATGATATGGTTCAAATGGCTCCAAGCATATGGGACTTGACATCTGAGCTGGCCGCGGTGGCCAAGCGGTTCTAGGCACTCCAGTCCGGAACCGCGCGGCTGCTCCGGTCGCAGGTTCGAATCCTGCCTAGGGCATGGATGTGTGTGATGTCCTTAGGTTAGTTAGGCGAAGTAGTTCTAAGTCTAGGAGACTGATGACCTCAGATGTTAAGTCCCATAGTGCTTAGAGCTATTTGAACCATTTGAGACTCGAACTTGTTTTTCATCTGCGGCACCATTACAGCACAGCGGTACCCGCCGTTTTGTGGCCCTTGATTGTAAGGGCTTATGTTTCAGCAAGATAATGCTAGCCTACACAAGGCGAGACTTTCCTCTGCTTTTCTTCGTGCTTGTCAAACCGTACCTTGGTCACTAAGGTTACTGGATCTCTTCACAATCGAGAAGATTTGGAGCATAATGGGCAGGGTGCTCCAATCAGATTGCGATTTTGACGATCTGGGGCGCCAATTTTGGTACGATATCCCTCAGGCGGTCATCCAACAACTCTATCCATCAACGCCAATCCGAATAACTGCTAGCGTGAGGTAACACACTATTAACTTGCTCGGTCTGAATGAAACGTCCAGTTTTTCTTTTGTTTGTCTTTACATGTACGTCACATCTACCGAGGTCTGTCCCATACGTTTAGGTCCCCGAGGTGCGTCGTTTATTCATTTATTTATTTTCGGCGGTTGTAATTACGACGATTAATTTAAGGAGATATTCGGATGCTTAAAATGGAACTCGGAAGGCCGAAAATACCTTGTCTCGCCCATCACGAGGCACAAGTTTTATTATTCTTGATACTGGCACACATTAATTATGAAATATTTCGGTTGACGTCGTACGAAGAACGTCGAATAACAATTTATATGTTGCGCCGTGACACAATCGAGACAAATTCAAAATTGCAACAAACATTTTCCTGGACTTCTGCATGCAGATACTATTCTGAAGGTGATATACGGCAACGTTGTGATCAGCAGAGTTCATAAAGCCGCGGTTGATACATGTTCTCCTGTGAGCGGCGGACACTTTAGGGCAGGAAGCAAAGGACTGCCAGGCGTAAAGTATGGACGTTCGCGGAACAACTTTTGGCTGGAGTGCTGCTTCGCGGAGCCCGTGTGGGCGGACGCGGCCTGCCATTAGTTAGCTGCGTCCCGAAAGTGGAGGTTAAGTGAAATTTCGTGTCGCTGCGGAAGCAAATATGCTAGAGGGTTTTTGGCGGTTGGACGTAGTAAGCCAGCAGAATGGGGTAACAGCACTCTTTCACAAAGTTCACTTGACGTGTTACATTATGTAAGTGCGTTGCTACATTGTTATATTCACTGAAATCAAGTTATTGACTACGTTAAGAATAAATGTACATAATGTTGAGTACAGATAAAATATATCTACATAATGTTGAGTACAGATAAAATATATCTACAAAGAGGAAGAGTCGATTTGCTAGACAAGCCCTGCTGCGTCCAATGGCTGTTTACATTTCAGAAATTTCCCTCTTATTTTGCATCTTGGCCTTGGTGCCTGAGATTGCTCTCCTTCCTATGACAGTGTTGCACAACATAAGATATTGCTTCGAGACACACTATGTACTTACGTCTGACTTTTTACCCTGTCTTTGTTGAGAGAACTATATACCGCAGTACCACGCTCTTTCTCTCTTTCGTGACACCAGAAACTATTTCGACGCCCACATGTGATGCGCACTCACTCATTCTAAATTTCTGAAAATTGTCAACATTATTAGATTTTGACGATGACATGAGTAGCGACAGTTTTTTTGTCTTGAGGCTCTTGCTTACCGACAATCAGCAATATGGTAGTAATTATATATACAGATAGGACCGAGAGCTCTGTTAGAATTGAATGAGCTAACGGTAGGCACACTTGCGAATTTTTTCCGCTTAAAACAGAATTCTTGATATCCATCTGTAGTTAACTGCTAATTGATAGCCGGCCGCGGTGGCCGAGCGGTTCTAGGCGCTTCAGTCCGGAACCGCGCGACTGCTACGGTCGCAGGTTCAAGTAGTTCTAAGTTCTAGGGGACTGATGACCTCAGATGTTAAGTCCCATAGTGCTCAGAGCCATTTGAACCATTTTGCTAATTGATTACTAAAACCAAATCCATGAAACAGGGCAGCCAACTTACGTTGCTATGTTGCACACTCTCAGGTATAGAACAACATAATAAAGCGAAAGAAAATTGGAAAATTTAACAGAAAGTTTGATACAACTCAAAAGAACAAAGAAGGAAAGCAACAATGCTGATTTTGACATGACTATGACAGTGCCAGCAGGTTTACATGGACCTACAGTGCGTGTTCTCACTAGCAAAGAGAAAAGGTGAATCCAAGCCTTCGGTTAGTTGCTGCGGTGATGAAGAGGGACAGGAACAGAAGGCATATGACACGCACTTAACATTTACGGCTTAAACGACAAAATTTTAGAATATAACGAAAATTGGAGCTCTCTGGTATAATAGATGCATGCAGAGCAAAAATATTAGACGAAAAGATCAAGCCCGAAGTTCGAAACAGGCCGAAGGGCCGAATGAATAAATTTTCTTGGTCTTATTTTTTTTTTCTGGCGTCTATACCGTGTCTTCACGGCATCAGCACGTGGTGAAGATGGTGGCCGGATGCCACTCCTAAGGTGCAGCCACACCCCTCACCCCTCCCTCTTTACGGCATGGGAATTTGTGCATCCCAGCTGTCCGCGTCTGGTATTATCCCATAAGAAACTATGAGAACGCGTTCGAAATGTTTTCGAATCGTGAAACTGACGCTGGAACACCCTTGGTACGCCGGAAGCTTAAAAATTACGTCCAGGCTGGCTGCCACAGCGACCACCGTCCTTTATCCGCCAGGGAGTCTCGCTCCAGTGCCGGCACAGCTTCCCGAATCTCCGAAGCGGCGTGATAACGCAAGCGGCTATGTCGGCGAGGTATGAAGATTATTATTAGGCTCGTGTCTAAAATTAAAGCTACAAACGGAAATTTTCCAAGGTTGCTTTTATTTTGCCACGAAACTGTAGATGCAGGTGATGATAAAGTGGAAACAATATAGACAACTGTAACATGCATAACGGTGGACAAATGTATTCTTTATTTTTTCGAACTCAACTGTTTTGCACACACGGGCTTATAACTGGTTAACGTGCTCAGTATGGGATGTGGCCACCTCTGGAGCAATACAAGCACGGAGTATGCTGTGAATGATGTCTTCAGTCACATACTGAGGCACTAACGCCCATTCTTCCTTCACAGCTGCTCAAACTCTTGGGGAGTGATGGGTGAATCCTGACGAAATGCAAGCCTTCTCCCAAGTGCATCCCACACATTCTTAGTGGGATTCAAATCGTGAGAGCGAGTAGGGCTCGCCATGCGTGCAATATCTCCCGTTTTCGTAAACCATCAAACCACCCGTGCACTATGGGGTCGAGTATTGTCGTCCAACGATACTAAGTCTAGACTCACAACACCTCGCAAAAAACGCAGATGAGGTTCCAAGATCTCGTCATAATACGTGAAATGAGTTAAATCTTGCCGATTCACCCATACAATCCCATAAAGAGGGATTCGATTGGCCAACGTGATCCCTGCCCACACCATTAGGTATGCTCCTCGAAATCGGTCGTTTGGGTCTTGAAATCGTTTTCCACGTTCCCTCCAGATGCGAATCCATCGAGAATACCCTCTAGACTGAATCAGATCTCATCTGTGAAAACAACGATGGCCCCTTGTTCGACCATCCAGGTGACATGTTGATGACTTCACTCTAGACGTTCCCATCTGCCAAAGCCTTCTGCACACCGTTTACCTTGATACAACATGTCTAGCGGATCCTGCGAGGTCGCATGCCACTTGTCATACAGTACTAAGCCCAATAATGGTTTGTTTGATTTAAAATATTTTAAGAGTAAGGAAATTCGGAGGCCTTGCTTTTCAGCACAAAGCAGAACGTTATTAAGCAGATGGTCATTATATTTTGGCTCATCAATGTAGTATGTAGAAACTTACAAAGAAGAATTAAACTCCCTAACGGCCTTTAGATAACACTGTGCGACGTTGCAGCCAGATATTTAAACTACGTGACCGTATCAAGCAGGACACTACTAACACTGTATCCGAACATTATGTGTTTGTTTTTCCTACTCATCCCCATTAACTTACATTATTCTACAGTTAGAGCTAGCTGCCATTTATCACACCAGCTAGGAAGTCTAAGTAATCTTGTATCCTCCTACAGTCACTCAACTTCGGTACCTTACCATACACCAGAATGTCATCAGCAAACAACTGCAAATTGCCGGCCAAATCATTTATGTATATGGAAAACAACAGCAGCTCTTTCACACTTCCTGGGGCGCTCTTGACGATATCGTTGCCTCTGATGGACACTCGCCGTCGAGGGCAATGTACTGGGTCCTACTACTTATGAGGTCTTAGAGCACTCACATACCTGTGAACCTGTTCCATATGCTCGTACCTTCTTTAATAGCCTGCAATGGGACACCGTGTCAAACGTTTTCCGGAAACCTTGAAATATTGAATCTGCTTGTGGCCCTTCATCCATAGTTTGCAGTACATCATTATTCGTAAGACGGGGCTTTCTAAGTCAATGCTAGTTCGTGAACATAAGATTCTCGGTCTCTAGAAAATTTAATATATTACAAATGAGAATTTGTTCTAGGATTCTGCAGCAAACTGAAAGATATTGTCCACTTTTAATAACTTTACTTATGTCTTGACCACACTTCTATTTTCCATCGGCATTATGCGTTTCGACTTTCCTTAATTTTCAAAGACATTGCTATGTCAAAAAGCATTAGACATATTGTATAAAGTCTACATTTGCTCGATGTATTCCAATCTCTATCTTCCTCTACAGTTTTTGCCTTCTACAGCTCTCTCTGGCACCATGGCAGTCATTCCTTCATGTCTTAACAGATGTCCTATCATTCTGTCCCTTCTCCTTATCATTGTTTTCCACATATTTCTTTCCTCTCCGATTCTGTGCAAAACCTCCTCATTTATTACTTTATTAGCCAACTTAATTTTCAATATTCGTCTTTCGAACCACATATCAAATGATTCAATTCTCGTTTGTTCCGGTTTCCCCAAAGTCCATGTTTCACTACCATACCATGCTGTACTCCAGACGTACATTCTCAGATACTTCTTCCTCAAATTAAGGTCGATGTTTGATATTAGTAGACTTCTCTTGGTCAGGAATGCCCTTTTTGCCATGAATATATCTTCAAGAATGAAATTTTCACTCTACAGAGGAGTGTGAGCTGATATAAAACTTCCTGGCAGATTAAAACTGTGTGCCGGACCGAGACTCGAACTCGGGACCTTTGCCTTTCGCGGGCAAGTGCTCTACCAACTGAGCTAGTTCTGCAAGGTTCGCAGGAGGGCTTCTGTAAAGTTTGGAAGGTAGGAGACGAGGTATTGGCAGAAGTAAAGCTGTGAGGACGGGGCTTGAGTCGTGTTTGGGTAGCTCAGTTGGTAGAGCACTTGCCCGCGAAGGGCAAAGGTCCCAAGTTCGAGTCTTGGTCCGGCACACATTTTTAATCTGCCAGGAAGTTTCAATATATCTTCAACATTTCGCGGCCCTGTTAGCAACTGTAGAAATATTAATTTTAATAGCAAACAACCTCAGTTGCACCGTTTATCTAGAATTTACCTAGGTTTCAGTCAGGATAACCTAACCTTCTTCAGAATGACAGTAACTACCGTTTGTCCATAGTGTAAATCGTCAAGATAAAACTACAAATCCATAAATTATCGTCAGACTGTAAAAACTTATCTGAAACTGCCTCGGCCCCACTTCGCGACCGCGATGCGGCAGCCACGTGTGCTGTACTGGAACTGACCGTAGCGTCATGAGGCCCGCCTAGGCGGACACAATACTTTGCGCCTGCGCATAAACTGTATGATAGTTACTGGTTGCGACAAGGTGCGAATTTAGCTCCTGACCTTGAATTTATCAGTAAAATGAAATAAAAGGTATAGCTGAGGAAAAGGGCGTGTATGTTATCCTGTGCAGAACGTACTTAGATCGACTGTTTTAACATTTATGAAGTATTCATTGGTCATGATATGAGGAAGATATCATGTGCTTACAAGGTATAGCCTGCCTGGGAAAATTTTTTGTGCTTAAGCACGAAATTTAATCACCTAAAAAGAACTTAGGAGTAGGAAAGAGTCTTTGGAGAGTAGTCTTTAGACGTAAAAGTAACTTCAAGGGTACCCCAAAGAAGTACTACAGAACCATTCTTTTCCACGGTGTGTATAAATGACCTAGTAGATATCGTCGAAAGTTCCATAAGACTTTCGCAACCGATGCTGTTGTATACAGAAAAGTTGCAACGCTCGAAAATTGTAGCTACATTCAGAAAGATTTGTAGATGATCGATGCTTGGTGTAGTTAGTGGCAATTGACCCTCGGCATAAACAAATGTAGCGAATTGCTTGTACATAGACAGAAAGATCCTTTATCGAAAGAACACATGACTGCAGATCAATCTTTGGAAGCAGCCATATACATAACGTAACTAGGAGAGGTTGGGTACCGGAGTTTGTCTCTTGAACCCATCTCACCTTCAACCTGTCACCCGTTTACAGGACATGTACTGCAACAGAATGGCGGAATTCTGTCGCGTATAAATTTGAGTCTATGTGTGTTCATGGAAAAACTGTTAATTGGGTTTTAATGCTGAATATTGCAATCGATCCCTGTGGGATGGAAGAACGGCAAAATCGATAACGCACTGTCGATTCAATCACTTTGCTTTTAGAGTATTCTACGTAACGTAGTTCATAGATGTTTGCCCACTGATGGGATCGTGTATACGATTGGAGTTCACTCCCTCGGTGTCAGCTAAGTTCTGAAAATGGTGTATTGAATCACCAAAACTGGCATAACGTCAAAACGACGCCTGTAGATGTTTCATTTCATTACTTAAGTGATCGGGATCAGACAATCAATCACATGGATGGACATACAAAAATTTATACCTAGCCAGTGCGCCGGGTCAGTGGTCGTTATCCCGGGTGTGGATTCGACGAGAGGCTGGTTTATGTCCCAGACACAGTGGTCAGTACCCCCTGTTAGTGTTCTAGTCACGAATAGCGATCGGGAGGAACGACCTTAGGTAATGCTTCACATGACCATAAATCTCTATAATTTTACCTTCAACTCGTATATGAGGGAACACTCTTCTAGGAAAATACGCTCTGCTTTTTAACCGTACCGAAATAACGTATCTCTTGTCCCAGGCCTTTCATTTATGTGACTTGCATGATCTACGTGTAGGCGTCTGGTGCCAAATAATGTTCGAAACCTGTCAAGGACTTAGAAAATTCATGTGTGGCGCATGAGAGTGGTGGAGCCGAATTTGGCCGGCTCTTGTCCATCGGTCACCGAATCTGTTGTTGAGAAGCGTACGAACACTTCGACTGAAATGTGCAGGAGCTCCATACTGCATGAACCACATGTTGTGTCGTACTTGTAAAGGCACATGTTCTAGCAGCACAGGTAGAGTATCCCGTATGAAATAATGAAACGTGCTCCATTGAGCGTAGGTGCAAGAACATGGGGCCCAATCAAGACATCACCAACAATGCCTGCCCAAACGTTCACAGAAAATCTGTGTTGACAACGTGATTGCACAATTGCGTGCGGTTTTCTCGTCAGCCCACACATGTTGATTGTGAAAATTTACAATTTGATCACGTTGGAATGAAGCCCCATCCGTAAAGAGAACATTTGCACTGAAATGAGGATTGACACTTGTTGGATGAACCATTCGCAGAAGTGTACCCGTGGAGGCTAATCAGCTGTTGATAGGGCCTGCACACGCTGTACATGGGACGGAAACAACTGGTTCTCCCGTAGCACTCTCCATACAGTGACGTGGTCAACGTTACCTTGTACAGCAGCAACTTCTCTGACGCTCACATTAGGGTTATCGTCAACTGCACGAAGAATTGCCTCGTCCATTGCAGGTGTCCTCGTCGTTCTAGGTCTTCCCCAGTCGCGAGTCATAGACTGGAATGTTCCGTGCTCCCTAAGACGCCGGTCAATTGCTTCGACGTCTTCCTGTCGGGACACCTTCGCTCTGGAAATTTGTCTCGATGCAAACATACCGCGCCACGGCTATTGCCCCGTGCTAATCCACACATCAAATGGGCATCTACCATCTCCGCATTTGTAAACATTGCACTGACTGAAAAACCACGTTCGTGATGAACACTAACCTGTTGATGCTACGTACTGATGCGCTTGATATTACTGTAGAGCAATGAGTCGCATGTCAACACAAGCACCGAAGTCAACATCACCTTCCTTCAATTGGGCCAACTGGGAGTGAATCGAGGAAGTACAGTACATACTGATGAAACTAAAATGAGCTCAAACAAGGAAATTAAGCGTTTCCGGACACATGTCCACATAACATCTTTTCTTTCTTTGTGTGTGAGGAATGTTTCCTGAAATTTTGGACGTACCTTTTTGTAACACCCTGTATTTAATGATGGAATGATCAGCTGCAGAGTGGTGTGATAATACATTGCTTTTTAAAATGTCATAAAGCTGATTTACTAAAAATGGAGTCATATTTCGTAATATTTCTAGTTGGAAGTTTAAAATTGTGATATTAATATTTACGTACTGTTCTAAGGTACATTTCTGCCATGGATACAACTGGGTGCTGGGTACGTAAATATTAATATCACAATTTTAAACTTCCAACTAGAAATATTACGAAATATTACACCATTTTTAGTAAATCAGTTTTATGAAATTTTAAAAAATCAATGTAATATCACACCACTCTGCAGCTGATTATTCGATCATTACATATATCTCCATTGCCAAATAAAGTTAATATAAAACAGGCAGACTGAATCTGGCATAGATGTATACTTGCAGTCGAGTCACAACTCACATATCGACATGATGCTGCAATGCCAAACACCTCCACAACATCGTTGACTCTGAAACCATTGTGGTAGTACCACCTTACCCCATAGAGGGCACTCTGAGTATACACCATCTCTAAAATTTTAAAGCTTTTAATTGCTTCTTCAATAAAATTCTTCAGGGTATCAGACCGCATCGTCATAATTTAAAATGCGCCAACGTTTCGGCCAGCGTTGCAGCTAGCCTTCATCAGTTAACGTAAGGCCCTGATGAAGGCTAGCTGCAACGCTGGCCGAAACGTTGGCGCATTTTAACGTAAGGCCCTGATGAAGGCTAGCTGCAACGCTGGCCGAAACGTTGGCGCATTTTAAATTATGACGATGCGGCCTGATACCCTGAAGAATTTTATTGAAGAAGACAACGGCCGCGGAAGCCTACGCTTACTTTTAATTGCTATTTTATACAATATTTAAGTAATTCCATGGTTGTAAAGAGATGTTTTATACATAACCATTTTTATGTTATTATTGTACTTTGTCTTTTTACGTTTTGACGATTACGTGAACCCATTTTATACTGTTTGGTTGACGTGAGGTGGAGGGTGACGAGACAGGCGGAGCATCTTCGTACTTAAGTGTATGCTCGTCACCTGCTGGCACCAGTTGACATCACAGCAGCTGAGGAGAGTGCTCCACCTTCCATCTTCGAAGGATGCCATGGGTATAACACGTCTTATTGTATTTTATCCTTATAACCATTTTGTCATATTTTATAGTCAATCTAGCAAAGTTTCTATTGTTTTCTAAATTAAATTACAGGTCTAATGGTGGTCATGTGATATGACCGAAACCGGTGACTTATGCTCCTGTAACATATGTGGTGTGATCAAAAGTGAATTTTAAAAAGAAAAATTTTAAAATTTAAAAGATAAATCTTAAAATAGCTATAATATAAAATACAATTCTACAAAATATATTTATCGAATTGCTGGATTTCTAGTATCACTCTGCAGGCTGTAAAGGAAAGTCTCGGCCGACGTAGGCGCGGAGGAGTGGCGTCGCCTGTATAGCGGGGACGTCTGCTGCAGGTGTCGCCCCGGGACGACGCGCGCATTGAGAGAGGCGCGCCGGCGCGTTATGCCCGCTGACGCCTCCGCTGGCGCCGACGGCCAAAGCGACGCCGACAGCGGGGGCTGAAGTGCCCGCGCCCGCCCCTCATAGGTGCTGACACTTAGTGGCGCCACGTCCTCCAGATCGGAAGACGCGTACGCCAGACAGTGTTAATAATAGGTGGCTCCCATCACTTTTAAAGTGGAAATGTGTTTAGCCGTGTTACAGGTCACGAGAAAAAATGCGGCATAGACGTCGCATTTTCTTCCGTTGCAATTTGTGTGTTGCTAGTTTTGCCTCACACTGTACTCTTGCGTTGGAGATATGAGAGCAGCGTAAGACCCGGGGAGAGACGCTACTGGCGCTTTAAAAAGAATCTTTGAGAGTAAAGTGTGGCATTTCGAGGCTGTAGTACGTTAAAAGACAACAAGCGATATTATTGGTTTCTTAGAAACTGACATATTGCCAACTGAAGGTTGGACCTGCGTTTGTACGTTCACTTATTGCGTCGCGATCGCGTAGATATGTACAAGATATTCACATTTGTGGATTTCGCAAGTAGTTGCCACCATCAGACGCGCTTAATTCGTTAACAACCTTCGTACAGATATATAACAAATACAGTTAGGCACCTTGAATATCGTGACGTCACCTAAAATGTGTCAATGAATGTACGTCATACACTTACATGGTAAAAAATACACGTGATGATATGGTTCAAATGGCTCCAAGTATATGGGACTTGACATCTGAGCCAGCCCTTGTGGCCAAGCGGTTCTAGGCACTTCAGTCCGGAACCGCGCGACTGCTCCGGTCGCAGGTTCGAATCCTGCCTCGGGCATGGCTGTGTGTGATGTCCTTAGGTTAGTTAGGTTTAAGTAGTTCAAAGTTCTAGGGGACTGATGACCTCAGATGTTAAGTCCCATAGTGCTCAGAGCTATTTGAACTTGACATCTGAGGTCATCAGCCCCCTAGACTTAGAACTGCTTGAACCTAACTAACCTAACAATATCACACACATCCGAGGCAGGAATCGAACATGCGACCGTAGCATCAGCGCTGTTCTGGACTGAAGCACCTAGAACCGCTCGGCCACAATGGCCGGCCGTGATGAAATGATATACATTCATGAACATTTAGATTTTTTTACTATTTGACGAAGTGTTGTCGATTTTTAGATGACTTGGTAATGTTCAAATCGCCTAACTGAATTTACATATATCCATGCGAAAGTTTTGCGTTGATTGAGCACATCTGAAGACGGCAACTACTTGCCGGAACCGTTAATGTGGACGTTTTATATGTATTTAAGTAATCTGTACTCAATTAATTATTATACAGACACTATGGGGGTATTGGAAAAACTGGAAATTTGCGGTAAGATTTTATGGGACCTAACTGGGGTTATCGGCACTAAGCTTACACACTACTTAATGTAACTTAAACTAGCTTACGCTAAGGACAACACACACACACACCCATGCCCGAGGGAGGACTCTAACCTACGACTGGGGGAGCAGCGCGAACCGTGACACGAAGTCCAAGACCACGCGGCTACTCAACGCAGCTGATGTGGCATTGCAAGACAATAAGGGAAGTAGTAGGTATCACATCTCGGCCATCTAGAGGCGATGCATTATGACTTTCTAGATGTTCTTCACAGGGGCAAAGTGGAACGAATGCGAGAAAGTAGTCAGTGAACGTTGGAGGAAAGGATCTATAAGCCATTGGATGTAAGAGGCCTATAGGAATGACACTGCTTTAATAGGATGAGTTTGAAAGAGGAAATGAAAGGCGGTGACTTCCTCAACTAACACACACGCCTTGGTGCGATGATCAAGTATGACAAGTGTCAATCCAATAATAGACCAGGCCCTGAATTCCATGATATGCCCCACGTATTCACTTGTTATCGATATGGCGTTGGTCATTGGCGGAAGTAGTAAAGGAACTGTCCGACTAGGAAGTAAAATTATATAGAATGACGGATGAAAATAGTGTCAGGAGTAGACGGACTAAGGCGAAGTAATACACAAGCTGTTATCCACCAGTGAGTGCCTATTTCGCATTCGACTTAGTGTCACGGACCAGTGCAGTCGCTGTTCCACCACAGAGAAGCTATAACATAGATTTACCTTTCATGATCACGAAGTGAACTGGTAGTGGCTTCAAAATCAATGAGCGTTTCTAATTTGATCCGTTGGGACTGCCTTTTCGGCTGATATCTTGTTGTAGATAGAGGGGGGTGACATGGAACTCGCCATCCACGAATATATGGCTACTTCATATTGGAAGTGTCTGAGCCTGCCACGATATCGCGACTTATTCGCCAATATATTGAACCCTGTATTTCGTCGTCATGGTACCAGTTGAGATATCCAGCCTTTGTAACATTCTCGTTATGGCCCCTTTTCAGGTACTTTGTTTCATAGTTTCCTTCATTTTTGCGGCTCTGTTGGTCTCCCTAAGAAAAAAATAGAAGAACGTAGTAAACGCCACACTTTATGAATGTGGATTCTGGGGTTCGCGTCCACCCCATCACCCCATGCTAAAAACTTTTTAATCACGTTAACGAATAAATAAATAAAAAACAGTACCAGAGAACGGCTGAAAAAAGAAAAAGCCGACTTTTTTTAGTGTAAAAGTGGCAGTGCCATGTACGACCTAATTTTGTTTTACCCTTTAGTGAGTAGCAAGCCTAATTTGACATTGTTGGAGAATGAGTGCGAAAGAAAAAAAATCTGTTAAGTGTGTGCATGGTAATCAAGAAGTCGGAAAAAAAGGCAGAAAAGCGGGTGCCTAAAAACCGAGAGTTCGCAGTTTCCAATCTCAGTTAGACCACAGATTTACATGTTATTTAAAAAAAAAAAGGGTTAGAGCTTGCAGCTGGAAACGGGAAGATCGTTGAATCGAGTCCTGGTGGGTTATTTTTCTGCAATCTTCCTTTTAACCTAGCATTCACCTCCCAATAATGTGAAGATTCGCTTTTCGAAACACGTTGACAGTTCCAGCTGCGAATTTCTATGTCCATCCGATTAATAACCACAATCTTCACTCTTAATTACTGCAAGTTCTTCGTACAATGGGCTGTGAGTTATTCAACATTCAGGTATCATAATAAATATCACCAAGATCAAAAAGATAACCTAATCACAAGGCTGTGGTAGCTTCCCTGAAACAGAGAACAACTGCATAACAGAAATATATGCGTATACAAAAACGTGGTGTTTTATTTTATTTTTATTTTTTATCTGCCTACACTATAAGCCGTTGTTTAATGTCGTTACCAAAACTCCCGAGAAGTATCTGCCCGATTTACTTCAGAATTGTACATGATACTGTAGTAAACTTACGAACGAATATAGCCTACACATTTTTTTAATACATATATAGCGCTAAACGTTTAGCAAAAATCACGAGAAGGGGAAGCTTGTTACCAACAGTCTCAAAAAGTTCTTAGCCTTTTTACTTCAACAAACTGCGATGAATATAAAAGAAATCCCATTGTATGCTCATCCGAAGTTTTATCATTGTGTCTTGATGTAATGATTACTAGTGATGAATAATGAATATTTTGTTACTCACACGTACTTTGGTGGGAATTGTATGATTACCCCTGCGTCCAAGCCCATGGTTTGAAAATGGACGTGATGGTCCGAAACTAGTCACCACAAAGAAATGACTGTTATCGCAACTGTGACAGATATGGTAGAAAATAAAATTTAGTATCCAACTTGCTGATCCCATCCTGGGTAAGTATGTTGAAACTTCATACGAATCTTCCAAAAATGTTTGTGGTAGATGGACCTTCGGGACTGTGTGTAATCTATTACATGCATTTTTTTTCATTGAATTGACAGTTAATCCTTCGAATTTTGAATTTGTAGTATATGGTGAATTCCTAATGGTGTAAGTACCAGTCGAGTTTCTTTTTCTTTATATGCCTTCGAGTCGTTCCGACACAGCCATCTCAACAGCGGACTATCAATTATGAGGACACGAACGTAAGAACGACACGACACAACACCGAGTCCCCAGACGAAGAAAATCAGCGACCCATCTGGGAATCGAACCCGATTCCCTTCAGTTAGTAATCCAACGCACTGACCTCACAGCTACCTGGACGACCACGCAAGTAGTATTCGAAGTGTTACGAGGTGCATTCAAGTTCTAAGGCCTCCGATTTTTTTTCTCCGGACTGGAAAGAGATAGAAACATGCACATTGTTTTAAAATGCGGCCGCGTTCATTGTCAATATGTCCCAGAGATGGCAGCACCGTATGGCAGATGGAATTTTACTGCCAGCGGCGAGAATGAGAACTGTTTTAAATACTTAAAATGGCGATGTTTTCCTTACTTGAACAGTGTGCAATCATTCGTTTTCTGAATTTGCGTGGTGTCAAACCAATTGAAATTCATCGACAGCTGAAGGAGACATGTGATGAAGGAGTTATGGATGTGTCGAAAGTGCGTTCGTGGGTGCGACAGTTTAATGAAGGCAGAACATCATGTGACAACAAACTCAAACAACCTCGGGCTCTCACAAGCCGGTCTGACCACATGGTCGAGAAAGTGGAGAGAATTGTTTTGGGGGATCGCCGAATGACTGTTGAACAGATCGCCTCCAGAGTTGGCATTTCTTTGGGTTCTGTGCGCACAATCCTGCATGACGACCTGAAATTGCGGAAAGTGTCATCCAGATGGGTGCCACGAATGCTGACGGACGACCACATGGCTGCCCGTGTGGCATGTTGCCAAGCAAAGTTGATGTACAACGACAGGATGAATGGGACTTTCTTTTCGTCGGTTGTGACAATGGATGGACGTGGATGCCATTTTTCAATCCAGAAACAAAGCGCCAGTCAGCTCAGTGGAAGCACACAGATTCACCGCCACCAAAAAAATTTCGGGTAATCGCCAGTGCTGAAAAAATGATGGTGTCCATGTTCTGGGACAGCGAGGGCGTAATCCTTACCCATTGCGTTCCAAAGGGCACTACGGTAACAGGTGCATGCTACGAAAATGTTTTGAAGAACAAATTCCTTCCTGCACTGCAACAAAAACGTCCGGGAAGGGCTGCGCGTGTGCTGTTTCACCAAGACAACGCACCCGCCCATCGAGCTAACGTTACGCAACAGTTTCTTCGTGATAACAACTTTGAAGTGATTCCTCATGCTCCCTACTCACCTGACCTGGCTTCTAGTGACTTTCTGCTTTTTCCAACAATGAAAGACACTCCCCGTGGCCGCACATTCACCAGCCGTGCTGCTATTGCCGCAGCGATTTTCCAGTGGTCAAAACAGGCTCCTAAAGAAGCCTTCGCCGCTGCCATGGAATCATAGCGTCAGCGTTGTGAAAAATGTGTACGTCTGCAGGAGGACTACGTCGAGAAGTAACGCCAGTTTCATCGATTTCGGGTGAGTAGTTAATTAGAAAAAAAATCGGAGGCCTTAGAACTTGAATGCACCTCGTAATTCCACGTGCGACTTCTGTCTCTGAAAAAGAACACGACCTTGAGATAATGAAGTACTACCAGGAAGTGGGCACGTGGGCCCGCTGTAAAGAGTGCAAAGAAAGGTGGCGCACATGTTCCCAGAGGACCCGTGTCCACAACTCTTGTTCCCGGAGCCGCGCTGACCCGACAAGTGAGCCATTAAGGCGTCTGCCCACGCGCAGCCAGCTGGCTTCAGTTCGCCGCCGTAAAGCCGGTGCGTGGTGGCGCTAAACAAAGGACCGCCCTTTAGGCTGTCGGACCGGGCCGTTTGACCGAATGCCGCCGCTGCGGGTGCTACTGCATCATCCCAAGACAAGCACCTCCTCACAGGAAGTCTGTTGCTTTTAGTTTACCAAGCGCGCCTGTGGGAGCCTGCCAGCGCCACAAAGCTCTCCAGAAAGAAAATACAAGTTCCTTTACAACTACCCATCGCCATCATCTCACACCGACTTATCATCCAGTTGGGACCAAAACATCATTCAGCCATCACATCCATGCATTATCTTAGTTCGTACCACACCGTAGCATAATCCAGTGGTTTCCAACTACTTTGGATAATTGTGTGTGTGTGTGTGTGTGTGTGTGTGTGTGTGTGTTCGCATATTGTCCCATCACAGCACAGGTCCAAGCTACGAATACAGAGTTCGTGTGGAGTGTGTAACGCAATCAGGATGTTTACGACAATATTGTTCAGTTGTGTTTACCCTAATTAACCCTTATATCGGAGTCGAGAGGGCACAAAAGCTTCTTGGTTATTTAGGGTTTCCACTTCATCACCATTATATCGCACTACTGCAATAGTTAACCAACCGTTACCACAAAGCGCAGCATCTACTATGGTAAAGGTGAAACTCAATACACGTCCACAGAAACAGAGGGGCCGTGCAATATAACCTGAGCTCCAACAACATCAGCTGTAGTAATTTAGAAGACGTTTCAAGGCTATCGACTATTTGGAGTTTACTAAAGGTGATGGTGTTGGACCTCAGTATGTATTGCAGGGCTCCTCTGTGTTTTGTGGATGTGTATTGACTTTTTCCTTCACCAAAGTAGATGCTGCGCCTTGTGCTTTTTGTGATGGAAACAGAGAAAGATCTTTGACAGGGATGGTGATACGCCTGAGTATCAAAATGATATGAACTGTTTACACAGGTTTAATTACCACAATACATATTCATATGTGAGATGACTGACCAACTAACCCTGTAACATATATATATAAGCCATAGCTGATAATAAATGTCTACTGTCGAAACGCATTTTACCCATCACACATGGGATTCCATTATAAAGAGACAAGAGCCACGTTCCTTCTTCTTCCAGTCATTATTAAATGCACTACCTGCAGTGTCTAGCTCAAAGACAAGTAGAGATATTGCATTCATTCGGCCGTATACTGAATCAATCACCTCTTTTTTGTGTTGACCGAGTTGTACCTAACGGGGTTGCTTATTGGAAATGAAAGTCAGAATTGCGTAAATATTTGAACAGTAACAAACAAAATTTTTGCCAATCTGCACTGTCTAACGGACAAAGAAAATGGTCGCCAGCATAATTAGGCAAGAGAATGATTAACATTTTTGTCCAAGAAAATAGTTATTAGCAACTTTAAGGGGTAAACACAACCTATACTTTGTCACACGCGAGTGCAATGAACTCTGACACATACATATGTTTACGGTAAGATTGCAGCTAACAGCTAGAGCAGCACAAACTATTGGCAAAATTATAACAGATACCGAAATACACTATTACTTTCAGGGCTTGTTCAAACTGAATGGCTTTTATAACATTACTATTAACATTCACTGCAGGATCATAAAATGGACATAGGTTAAGTCTCTCTCAGGTAAATACTTTACTGTTTAAAACGAGAGTTAATTGGAATCCACTAACAGGTTGCTTCTCACTATCTTTTGAATAAAGGAATTATGGTTTTCATAAATAGTGGTCTTCCCATTACTTATTACCTAGCATTAGCATAATAGACAAACTGTCGATCCTGTTATACTATTAATAAGCACTTCCAATACACAGGAGAGACAAACACTTAGCAATCATGAATATATAAGTTTCTACTACAGCAGTTTTCCACTTTCACTACAGTGAAATACAATGTTGATAAAATTGCAAGAAACTGACTCACCTTTTAGAATTTACTACAGACAGCAATGTGATCATTTACCAAGCAAAACTTTATAAGCCTCAGTTTTAAGAGCTTTTAATTTTTAAAAGAAACTGCAAATTGACTTTATTACCACAGTCTTCTACTTTCAATTAAATGATTAAATAGGTGACTTTGAAACTCCACAAAACTGTAAATTAGACTATTTCCATCACTGGGAGGCTTTCACAAAACTACATTTACTACCTCCCACACTTTCATTAAAATCCACAATAAACCTGAATACTCTCTTATTACCAAAGATGAAACCACATCATTTAATGTTTTGAGGCTTTCATTTTTTCCACAAACTATGATACTAGGTGATCATAGTTCAAATGGATACGAATCTGAGAGGTGTTGTAATAGGGAAAAAATCAAGGTAGTTACATGATTCAATAATAAGGTACCTTATATTTGTGCACACTAAAACATCCAATAAGCTGACCCTTTACTGTACATTACTATTGCATTCCGATACAGTGATTGCGCAATGTGGTGGCAACTGCATGTTGGTAGGTCGATTTACGGGCAGAATTGCTGGACTCTGGCCCTTCTTGGTGGCGATGATGAATACCAATTCCAGATCGTTCCAGCTATTTATCCATCCATCCGAGGCATTGGAAAGTAGCAGAAAAAAGCCTCTCTCGGAACCAGCACAATATACAACATTAACATGGCAGTGCACAGTTTGGTAGCTCGTCCCCGACTGACTCTCAGTTCCACCTTTCCTACTTAGGCCAACCACATTTTGCGCGCGCAACACTGTTCCGTTCCCAAGGGGAACCACACTACCTCTTATATACAAACTAACTAAGAATCCTAAGTGAAGATCAGCAATTTACGTAACAGCAACCAAACGCATTAAATAAACAGAATCTTTGCACATATTGACATTTCTACAAAAAATTATTCACACAGAAATTACAATTATATACAGTAAGTTTTGTTCCCTCCAAATGAGATATACTACATTGCATAGAATCAAACCACGACATCAAAGTTTTAACGAAGAAAGGAGTATACAATTTTCTGTTATCGATTCAAACACATTTACAGATACTCAATGATGTAACATTAAATGAAACAAAAGCAACATAAATCATTACAGCATTAGAGCTATGGTGTTACAACCTGACCACTGAATCAATAGCCACTTGGCCTAACTACTAAACCAACGGCCCGTCGGCCTATTTCACACAAGTATTATGCAGCTATTTGTGCCTAATAGCAATTGAAATCCGATACGCTGCTATTTGAGGCAAAGACAATCTGTCTCTCTTCAGCACTAATGAATGAAACACGCATACGATACTTGTAAAATTTCGTCTATGCAGACTGAAGCGACGAACGTAAATTTGTACGAACCCGGGTCTCCTGCGCAGTAGGTAGATGCACTAACCATCACGCCACCGTGCCACACTGGCTTTACTTAACTGCATGGACTGCCTTAGCGATACTGCCGCCTCAGTCCACATACCCATTCACGCCTTAGCCCACTTGATATTCCCCATAAACTCGAACAGCATCGCAGTGGCGCTCCAGCTGTATTGGAACAGGACATCGGCGTCGAACGAAAAGGGGGATCCTGCCTGAAAACAATGCACAGGTTCTTTAATAAAAAGAATCCCCGCCTTGGTGCAAATTTTCATTCGTCACTTCAGTCTGCACACCACCGATGTCTGAGACTTGGAAAGGTCTCTGAAACCATATAGTTTTATTTGATTGTGTCTAACGCGATTGCCTTAATTCCCGACTTATGACCAAGAATCACGAGCGCGGCCTCAACTTTTGACTTACTCGGCGTTTGGCAATGCTGTCAATTGGCGTACCTTCGTGTGATAACTCGTTTCCACCTGTGCCCATTGCGTTATCTGTAGCAAACATCCTAGTCACGTAGGGGACTCCTCACTTACACACATGGGTGCCCACCCAGAAGTTTCGTAGGAAGCAGTTCCACTTACTTTCTGTCTAAGAAGTAAAATATTCCCCAGCTGCGGCAAAGTCGTGCACTACACTTGTTTTACACTTCATAGATTTTGTGGTTAGGATCTAAATGATGAATATTTTCTTACCATATTTGGTGAAATGACATCTTAGGGGCCTGGTGTACACAGCGTGTTTCCGATAATGGGTTTTTCTGTGTAACTTACTAAATAATAAGTGGAAAGAATTTTTTTTTTCTGACACCGTTAGGTGGGGGAGAACAGCGATCTGTACTATTTCTTGTAAATTTTAATGCTCTTAGTCGAAGACTAACGTAAAATTTCTACATTATGTTGCAATTAAAGTCTTTAAAATTATAACCAAGGAATATTTACTTAGATAGATAGCGCATAAGCTGCAGCGCGCTAGCTTAGGGTACAGGGCAGTGAACCAGAATTGTACCGAATCCACGTGGTGGTTTTACGACCGTGAGTTCTTACACTGACCCGCATGGATGTGATTTTTAGGCAGTTTGGCACGCATGTTTAGTTGAATCCTGGACACGTCCCTAGATTCCGCCTCAAAGAATAAGATCGCAAACAGTTACAATACCAACATTCGCAAACAAAGCTTACTCGACTTCACTCCGTTACGTAACCTTCAGACGACTGTGGCGTCACGACGGGCATCCAGCCACAAAGTCAGACAAAGTAGAATTTGCATCGTCCTGAAAAAGCCACCCACATACTATAAGGAAGAAAACACTAGGGAAAAGAAAGAAAGAAAAAATAGTTAAGCGAAACAAACATTATTCTTTCTGCGGTGTTGTGAGCAAGTACGTTTAGTTATTTTGCAGAGAGTTAAAGCAATTTTTCAATAGTCCTTTTTTTGTCAATTAGCTGATGTACATAATTGTTCGCTGTGTTCAGATGGATGTTCATTTAAGTGTGGTGTTCAAACGAGTGCCAGTTTTCCTGGATGTGCACCTCAACAAAATTTTTTCCATGATCCTACTTTAGCTAAGATGATGATATATAGTGGAACTAAGGCAGAGCACTTGTAAAGAATCTTTTGACTCGAATAAGCGTTCAGAATTTCTTTGATGTCACGAAAAATGCCGCTAACTCAAGCAACGTTTTCTCTATTGCTGTCGATGCTTCCAACCACGAAAACAGAAAGATGTTCCCTCTATTTGTAAAATATTTTGATCCTAGAAGGAGAATAAGAAACAGGCTTATGGATTTTAGAGAAGTGATGAGACAAGGAGTGGTATCCGATCAAGTCCTGATATTGATGTAAGTCATAATAATACTGATGTAAGGAACACTATTGGATACTATGCAGATAACGAAAATCTAAATTACAGGAAGCATACGTTTGGGTTGAAATTGCTTCAAGAAGACAACAAACATTTGTTGAAAGAAAATGCTCAAATCGCATACTGTATAATGTAACAAATCAGGAATGTGATTCATTAGACGTAGATATTGATATGCTTGCCTTGAAAATACGTACACATTCCACCGTATCACCCACTCCAAGAAAGTGCTATGTAGTTGTGAGGTTGAAATTTATTCGAAGTAAATCTACCTCAACATTCGAAAGGCGGAGTTTCTGACAATCCTAAAACGGCGGAAAGGGATCATTTTCACCCCACATAAAATATTTTCATATTTGACTTAAACAAGCACTTATTTTAGTCTGTTAATTTATATATTTTCTAGAAATTATAATAATTATTTAACAGAATAGTTAATGATTGCCTATTTATTTCAAAATCTTATGATTTTGTTGTTGATAATGCTAACAAGTTTCGTAAATTGTATATTTTCATTCATTAACTATGTATACAACTTTCTAGGCACATTTACACACGGCTTTGTAATTTTTTTTTTTCGAGTCAAGTCACTGTAATCTACTAAACGCACTTAGCGCAGGTTTTCACGCGCACATTTTCCGCACACAGCTTTGTGGGACTTTACAGCAGTTTTCGGTGGTCTTGCTGCCTTTGCTGAGACTGTTTCGGCAACCTTCTCTGATTTCTAAGTGATTTCAGTCCTGTATCCTCTTCACTTGCTTGATCTTCTTGCTTCTTCGTTCCCTTGATTTCGTACGTCAGCTGAAATATCAACTTCATCCTTTCCTTTTTTTTTGTTCGTTACTGTGTTGTAGATGATCCATGAATTTATCGCCGTCGTGTCCAAGAAGCTATACAAGACACGCATTGGCCGTCTCCTGCATGCAATCTTTGCATTATATTTACTGGTCATTGATCAACCACGTCTACCAATACTTCGCTGCATTGCAGACTGTTATGGTTTCAGATTATCTCTTTCCTTCTTTGCTGACAGCTAATTCAGCATGTAATGTATTCAGAAGAAAGAAATTTTTATTTTTGTTTCCTTGGAATAAAGCCATCGTGCCCTCTGTGTTGCACTATGGTGCAGGATGGTGGTGGATTGTATTCCAGCATTGGTCTTCTTTACATCATGGCAAATTCAAGACGGAACTTGCTCACTGAACAAACTAATGAAGTTTAATTCCCTTTCTGTAAGTCTGCAGGCTTTATTTTCTTTGTTTTTCTTAGCTAGCCGAAGAGACGTAAAAAAGTTACCTGTCGTCACATTACCTTCCCGATTTGCAAATGGCTCCATGAGACGCAGAAGGATGTACTCACCAAATGATTGCTTCTCTCTATGCATGTACTCTTTGCCGAGGTATCAGAAGGTATTACATATATGATTTGTCTTTACATCGACAGCCAGCCACAGTTTGAGGTCATATTTTTCTTGTTTGTGCACATGAATTGAGTCAACCGGCGTCTTGTTTCACTTGGTAATAGTTGCTCCAGGGCGGTAGGAAAGAATACTGTTTTCGGTGAACTTTCCCCAAATTTCATATGCAGTAGCGAATTTGTTGACTGTCAGGCGTTTAGTTCGAGTTGATTTTTCATCGAAACGGAGAAATCTGAGAAGCTCCTGAAATCTGTCCCCTGGCACTATGTCTTTGATATTAGCAGGCCCAAAGAGGGCAACCAGAGATCGTCTACGTCTTTTGTACAAGTGACAACACGAGCACACAAGATGAATATCAGTTTCTCCAGTGACACCATCTAGTTATTGTTCTCTAGTACTTTTCGGACATTTGATTCTGTATATTTCTTCATGTAACTTAGCGTTGCTCCGTCAAAAGTAAGATGGAAGGCAGCAACGGTAGAGTCGTCTACTCGTTGGTATGCGTAAACTTCCAGAAGATAAAAAACTGTCAGTCTCCCACACGGTCCCATTCTAGCAATCATCTTCGCCGACGCTTCCAACTGCGCCTGATGTGATGAAAGAGGTGATGACTGACGTAATCAGCATATGAATGTTCGTCTCTGATAGCTGAGTGGTCATCGCGACGGTATGTTACACCTAACTGCCCGGGTTTCAAAATCGTACACGTGGCTCTGAACACTAAGGGACTTAAAATCTGAGGTCATCAGTCCCCTAGAACTTAGAACTACTTAAATCTAACTAACCTAAGGACATCACACACATCCATGCCCGAGGCAGGATTCAAACCTGCGACCGTAGTGGTCGCGCGGTTCCAGGGTCGGAGATTTTCTCCGCTCAGGGACTGGGTGTGGTGTTGTCCTTATCATCATCATTTCATCTCCATCGACACGGAAGTCGGCGAAGTGGTGTCAACTCGAAAGACTAGCACCAGGCGAACGGTCTACCCGACGGGCCGCTAGCCACACGGCATTTCCATTTATAACATATCAATCCTCTTCCACTAATCGCTCTTCGTTCACAATGTCCTCATCTTCACCTGCCTCAGACCCATAATCATCATCTTCATCAGTAAGTCAATCTCCTATTCAGCTTCGGAACACTCTAAGAGATGTAACACATCCTCATCAGAAACTCTACCCTGACGATACATGTTCGGAAACGTGTATCGCGGGCAAAGACCTCAATGACACGATACAAACTGTTATAGAATGAGATCTCTACTCTGTAGCGGAGTGTGTGCTGATATTAAACTTCCTGGCAGATTAAAACTGTGTGCTGGACCGAGACTCAAACTCGGGACCTTTGCCTTTCGCGGGCAAGTGCTCTACCAACAGAGCTATCCAAGCACGACTCACGCCCCGTCCTCACGGCTTTACTTCTGCCAGTACTTCGTCTCCTACCTTGGCACTTGCCCGTGAAAGGCAAAGGTCTCGAGTTCGAGTCTCGTTCCGGCACACAGTTTTAATCGGCCAGGAAGTTTCATGAACTGTTATAGACTGGAACTGACGTGTGCCAAATTAAAACAATGAGCAGCAATCGCTCTTAATGACTGCTAACTGTTGCCGCTTCACTGTTGGATAATATACATATATTCAGAATAGAAATTACAATGTCGTCAAATTGAACCCTTCCACCGTTCTAGGTATATCGAATGAAATGAAGAAAATATGGCCGGCGGGGGTGGCCGAGCGCTTCTAGGCGCTACAGTCTGATTCCGCGCGACCGCTACGATCGCAGGTTCGAATCCTGCCTCGGGCATGGATGTGTGTGATGTCCTTAGGCTAGTTGGTTTATGTAGTTCTAAGTTCTAGGGGACTGATGACCTCATAAGTTAAGTCCCATAGTGCTCAGAGCCATTTGTACCGTTTGCACCAAATACAAATATTTTGTAAATCGTAATACATCATCGCATAGAGGCGGAAAAATTACGAAAGGTCATATGATTTCATTAACGAAGTAAGTAAATTGGCTGTGACAATGGAGGAAAAAAGTGTGATAAGGATCATTTTGACCACTTCCATCGTTCTAGTGGTAAACTCCCTTCAAACTATGGCCAGAGGAGGGTCATCTCCCTTAAAATCATGATTAAATGTTGCTCGCCCTATTTAACACGAGATTTAAGAAAGCAATCCGAATGGTAATGCGTATATTTAATTGCACTGACAGCAAAAACTCTTGGGCTATCATTTACAACGTACCTAATATGAATTAAGAGTGACGCGACGATCGGAACATGCGAACTCACGATGCGCAGCTGGACAATTCTAGCGCCAACGTCGCGCTAACAAGCACTCCGCAATGTAGCTCCCAATCCCAGTCAGGGTAACGTATCGTGGGCGCTTTCGCTTCCTGTTTGCCGTGTAGCAGAGCAGAGCGGGGCAAATAAACACAAACGGTGGTCTGCGAACAAGAGCGAGCTCTGGCGCCGCCGGGATTTCGGACCGACTCGGGCTGGCCGGGATGGCGTGGAGGGGGCGGCACACCGCACCACAGCGCGCATGCGTGCCGCTCCTGTTTGCTGCGGACCGGCTGTTAGCCTTCCCGCTGTCTGAGTAATTGTGTGCGGTGCAGCTTCTCAAACGGCTGCTCACATGGAAATTGAATGTCGGGATCACCGTCAGCGTGTCATCCACTCGCGGGGACTCTCGGTTCATCAGCTGCACTCCATCTGCGTTACATCTCTCGAAAAAGTCAACAGAAAGAGTAGACCATCGAGCACGGTCCGTACTCTTCACGTGTCAGGACTCACAGAAGCTGTAAACACGTATTACGAATCAGTTAAAGTACGCTTAAAGTCTGATGAGAATATGAAGATTTCCTTACCGTATACATATGGTTGCAACACTAGATTTTTCCAGCGATATTTAACTTCGGAACACGTTTGTTCTTACCGAGCGATGCGTCGCAGTGATTAGCATGCTGGACTCGCATTAAGGAAGACAGCGCTTCAAACCTGAGTCTTGCCATCCAGATTTAGGTATTCCTTGATGTAGGTGAATCGTTCAAGGCTAGTGCCAGGATGGTTCCTTCGAAAAAGGTATTTCCGATTCCTCCCCATCCTTGACACAATCTGAGCATGTGTTTTGTCTCTAATGAACTCGATATCGATGGGAAGTTAAACCCAATCTTCCTTCCTTTTTCCTTCCCCAGTTATTTACCTCCCTCCTCATTTTTCTATAAATTTCAACCAGTTTGTAACAACAGAGTTGGCTATTATTCCACATGTGGCTTTTCAAATCGATTTGACATCGAAAGTTGTTTTCTCGTGTTTGTTAGGACATTATTGTACCCTATGAATCGTTCATCTAGTAATTATGGAATTTACAGATGTTGCCGATTACAAATGTCTTCATATAGACTACCTCTAAAATGTCCGTCCCTAGTAGCTGACTGGTCAGCGCGACGAAATGTCATACCGAACAGCCCCGGTTCGATTCCCGGCTGGGTCGGAGATTTTCTCCGCTCAGGGACTGGGTGTTGTGTTGTCCTTATCATTTCATCCCCATCGACACGCAAGTCGCCGAAGTGACTTGCACCAGGCGAACGGTTTACCCGACGGTAGGCCCTACCCACACAGCATTTCCATTTCCACACCTAAAATTTTAGATACCTCTCAAATGTTCGTCTTTACCCTATAAGTAAATGGACGAAAACTTCGGGTACCCAATAATTCGAAAAATTAGTTACAATTAGTGATTTTAATTAGATTATGCGAATTTGACAACGTTTTAAGAAACGTGGCATTTTTTCAGTCTCATATAAAATGTCGTAAATCTGAGGGCAGCAGTTTACTAGCATTGGTAGCTCATTTTTACTTAATGTTGAAGTATGATCAGAGATTTCCATAGCCGGCCGGTGTGGACGAGCAGTTCTAGGCGCTTCAGTCCGGAAGCGCGCGACCGCTACGGTCGCAGGTTCGAATCCTGCCTCGAGCATGGATGTGTGTGATGTCTTTAGGTTAGTTAGGTTTAAGTAGTTCTAAGTTGTAGGGGACTGATCACCTCAGATTTTGAGTCCCATAGTGCTCAGAGCCATTTGAACCATTTGAGATTTCTATATAACTTCATAACGACCGTTGGTTTCCCGCATCATGATGCGATTCCTTAGATGTCATATTATAGGAAAATACCCTGCTTACAGAGAACTCTGAATCTGACGTCTGTTCAGGTAAAAGTTTCATTCGCCAGCGTGAAATTTTCCAACACTGTGGCCTAACAAACCATTCCAAAAATTATGCGTTTTGTAGCGCCGTTTATTGCGGTGTATCAGCAAACGAACTGTCCGCCCCCGGTAGCTGAATGGTCACCGTTACGGATTGTCAGTCCTCCTGGCCCGGGTTCGATTCCCGGCTGGGTCGGGGAATTTTCTCCGCCCAGGGACCGGGTGTCGTGCTGTCCTCATCATCATCCTATCATCCTCATGGACTGCAGGTCGCCGATGTGGCGTCAAATTGAAAGACCGACACCCGGCGAACGGTCTGCCCGACGGGGTGCCCTATCCTTACGAATAAATAAAAAAGCAAACGAATAATTTCATAGTTCGCAAGTGTACATACGAAAACCATCAAACACGGTAACTTAGCTTTTCATACGCATAAATCAACATGACTCTCAGCCAATCACAGGACAATATACGTGACGTCTTGTAAAAATCATTATCGTCAAAAATGATAGATGGAAGAATTTAGAAATGGTTTTGGCGGTGTCAAGTTTCTTTACTTGTTGGTGTGATAATGATAAAAGAAAACAGAAAAAGTCCGTGCCAGCAAGCTGTTTGTTTACACCTCTGAAATCCCATAAAGGGAACCGTTGTATTTAGCATTCCTTTCCGAAGGGAAGTCCAATATCAGCAGTGTCAGATGCCCTCACGTCATGACACACTGAGGAGAATTTTCCAATGTTCCCAAAGTCCAGCTAAACTTCGACCTATGGATTTACAGCCCATGCTGCTGATTTTGATAAGAAGAGATGGTTTTGCCAGTAATGACCCAGTTGTGTTTCCAGCCCAGAGGAGTGGCAGCAACAGTAGTAGTAGTGGCAGGTGGTGGTGACACCTCGGAGCCACGATCAATTGGAAAAAAAATCATTTGGACGTGGAAATTCCTTCTTGCACATTTCAGAAAAATATTACAGCGTGCAACTGCATGAGGAATTCTGGCTAGCAAGTCAAGAGCATTACATGAACCACAGTGAGTAATTCTTCAAAGTAATTACACCACCACAGAAGAGGATAGCACCACGAGCCCCACAGGTTCCTTTATTTGCTCAACGCAGAACACTTCGATACAGACAGCGACATTACAGTGGACATTAAATCAAGCTGCCTGCTACATTGGTTGGTATGGGAGCGAGGGTGGAGCCATACAAAAGTGTTGCATCTCGGCTAATGGAACTTCACTGCCAAACATGTGAGTTTGTAAGGATGGCTCACGTACGAGCCGGGCCATACGAGTCGTAGGCGGCACTGCAGTCTCCATATAGCCTCACAGAAGGAACATTGAGCCGGTTTCTATAAAGCCAGAACGCGTGCCCAATTATTATAATCACTTGCGTACCCGTTGTGTAAGTGTTTAAGTTGAATAAAAACTACAATATACTACATGTAACTGGTGCAACATACTGAAAACAGCATCGATGGAAACGGAAATAAAATACATTACACCATGAATGCCTTGACCAAACGCTATCAGACTAATACTTCACTCTTTCTGAGCTGATTTTCACTACAGAAATACATATCGAGGACTAGCTGTCACCCACAGCTGCGCTCGCTATCGGTAGTTTATTATGATGATGATGATGGTAAGTAAGTTACTGTACGTGCAGCAACGTCAGCTGCCCTCACGTATCTGTCTGATCCGGCACACATAACTCGTGTGTGCGCCCATTCCCCCTCCTCCGCCCCTCCACTGATGTATTGCACGCCACGGAGGCACGCGCAGCGTCGCTAAAGAGCAGTGAGTGACGGGGGGCGGTTTGGACGTGGACAGGAGTGCTCATCTATGCATCGTGCTACTGAGATAGCTATACATCATAAAACTTGGACATTACGCAACAAATTTAATATATTCTTGGCGTAGTCTATGTGCACTGATTAAAAAAGATATACCATTCCCCACTTCAGAATATTCGAGGTCGCCTTTTTCTTTTTTTTCTTTTTTTTCCTAATGTAGCGAATACTCTTCATCAGAATTCAAGCTAGCTCCATACCAAATTTCATCGAATTCGGTTCAGAAGTTTACTCGTGAAAAAGCAACAAACACACTTTCGCATTTGGCCTTGTCGTGTTAGTATGGAAGTATGGATTAAACACGTTGAGGGTAGTATAAACACTGTGCACATTACGCTGAATAGTGCAGTATAATCGCACTAACCCGTAACTCTCAAATCTGAAATTTCGGATAGCCGGAGAAAAAGCCGAGGTGGTGGAAAGAAAAGAGTAAGAAGTTTATTTTCAGTGCAAAGAAAGGATTTTACTATGTTGTAGAAATGAACAACTCATTATTGCAAATTAACTGGAAGGAATCGTTTATTGCGCTGGTGACTACAGTATTGTATCACTTGTTTATGAAACAGATCTGTAATTTTCACTTACAGTAACTCGCAAAATCGGTAATCCTCTTTTGTTGTAAAGAACTGAAACTGCTGTACGATGTAATGTTGTACCAGCGTCGCATGAACACATGTGGTTGCTGTGCCAACAATGTGATGTTCTACAAAACGTAATGCCAGTTCAATGGGATATGCAGCCACACAATGTGACACAAAAGGTTAGGGGTGCCTTCTCATTCACTGTCTCCTTCTTCAGGGTTGTCGTCGGGTGATTCTGGAGTATACAGACATTGCCTTCGTCGCTGATTTCTTGATGACCATGTTTTTAACAACCTGAAGGATATCATTATTAGCTGAAGCCGGGATGGATGGGATTTCTTCACACACAAGATTTGGCCACAGTTTATTCCATGACGTTTGTACTAAATGTATGTCCGAATTGTGACAAGCGTCAGCTGTCCAGTAGATGACGTCCTCTGATACGTACTTCATTTTCTCTGAGATGGAACAGGGTTCTCTTTCATTTGGAAATCATAGAAGTTTCTTTTTGCAATTCAGTTTTATATTACCTGACACAATTTGATCCATTGGCTGAAAGACAGATTTGTTGACCAAAAACGTTCTTTGGTGTCTGCGGTGACTAGTTGCATTTCCAAAAGATGTGAGGGAGCATTGTCAATCAGAAGCAGAGATCTATGTGGCAGACCGCTTTCTGCTTTCAGTCTAGCAACACAGGGAACAGATTATTTTTTGAACCACTCATTTAACAAAACACTGGTTATCCAAACTTTACTTTGATTTTTGTAACAAACGATAAGAGCGTTCACAGTAATGTCTTCTAGGGCTCGTGGTTTTGCAGACTTTCCAATTACCATAAGCGGTTATTTGTTTGCTGCTGCGTCGTTGCTATAGGGTAAAACACTAAGGCTGTATCCATTCATTTTGCAACCGAATGCAGATAACTTCTTTCTGAGCAAAACTTAAATTCAGTCCAGTTTCGTCAGTGTTAGAGACTAACTGTGGCGAGTAATTTTCTGACGAAATGACGTCTACAAACTCATTTACGAATGCATCTGCGGCAGCAATATCGGCTGATAATTTTTCTCCACTTATCTCTAATTGTCGTGTCTCATTTCTCTAACCAACCATTGCTACCAGTAACGGTTTTATCACCATTATACGTTTTTTCACTTGGAATGCCTTTTCTTGAACCATTTTACCGACAATAGGAAGACCTTTTTGTCTTTCCTGAGTAAACCAAAGGAAAGTCGCAAGGGCAGTATTATTGCAGGACGACAAGCTGGAGCTGTGGCATTGTTCCGAAGTTTTTTTACTAATTGTATTGCAGAAGCTCTCAATTTTCGGATTATTTTTTCCGTAATTTATAGCGACTTTCGCGACACAAAAATCAGTAGCCAATTTTGTAGCGCTTTCGCCATTGTCAAGCCACTTGATCACTTCCAGTTTTTCTTTTAATGCACAGGAAGTATCTATTCGTTTGCTCCACGGTGTACTGTACGGTATACCACTTGTTTTTCATGCACAGTATTATGGCCGGCCGCCGTGACCGAGCGGTTGTAGGCGCTTCAGTCTGAAACCGCGCTGTTGCTACGGTAACAGGTTCGAATCCTGCCTCGGGAATGGGTGTGCGTGATGTCCTTCGGTTAGTTAGGTTTAAGTAGTTCTAAGTCTAGGGGACTGAGGACCTCAGGTGTTAAGTCACATAGTGCTTAGGGCCATTTGAACCTTTTTTTTGTTAATTTATGGATTTATTCTGTTACTGTATGTTAACAGCAGCCTTACAAACTGTGCTGTAACTCCTCTGAAAGAGGTAGCAACACTACCATATGGTTGTGTAGTTGTATTGCTGTAGAGTGTTGGGCGTGGTATTAGCAACACCGCGACTTCCTCACGTCGCTACGTTGCCACTTTCTCACAGGGCTCCGCCACGTTACCTTTTTTCGGATAAAACCAACATATCCGAATCCGAACAGAACACCCCACCAGTTAGTTCAGAATAACGAGGTTTTACTGATGTTGAGTTGTACGTATCTATCAATAAAAGCATTTTTACAAAAATGATAAGGCTCGAACGTCAAAGAGTAAACAGTTTTTCTTCAAAATAGTAAACAGGTTTTAGTATGTCATGTTAAACCTTTAAATTACGACGTATTTTTTTCTTGATTCGATTTTGCTGAAATAAAGCCTGTATGTTGCCCCAAGCTACGTTGAAGTCAACTGTTGAAACTCCAAGATAAATTGTCTAGTAGTTTTGGAGATCATGGTGTTCAAACAGATAGACAGGTCGACGATTTTAGGTAAAACTTTAGATCATAACTTTTTTTCCCTAATCCACAGTTGATAAAATAGTCTATATGCATCCCAAAGCTGTGCTCATGTTACCCACGAAAATTTGTGACGAGATTGCCATGTTCAGGCAGACGGACATGACGGTTTTACAGTCTTATTAGTAGTACATATGGCATGAGTGCGTGATGCCTATTTGATATGTCTAAGGTTGCTGGTACTTTTCACGTTGAGATGGCAACACCGCATGCCTAGTGCTTATCGCCATCTTTCAAACTCTGAGAAAGACTGAGTGACTGGCACGAGAGACATCAGAGCATTATGTCGACATATCATATGGACTGTTGGCTATAGTGCAAATGAATTCCAGAACTGATCGTGAAGAGAGACTAACTCACGACCACAGGTAGGGAATACGGATAGCCACGGTCCCTGCAAAAGGAGTGTACCACTAGAAACCATAGGATTATTGGACTGGCTCCGACGAGTAGGTGGATGAGAACAAAATAATTCCAGATAGAGGCTGCAGGCATATTCTCGCCACGAACCGTCAGGAACAGATTACTGGAGATTTATGGTTGGCATGGGTTATTTACAGCTGATCCCATGCTACAGACAATAGGAACTTGCATGATTTCGAGTCAGAGACAAGCAATCGGACATGTCGGAAATAACAGGCATCACACATGCATATAACAGCAGGAATGAAGGACAGCTAACCAATTGCAAAAGAGCAATACTCTAAAAGCAATATTATCCCCGCTGACTCGGCGCATCCGAAAGCTCATAAACTAGCATTTTTTCACTCCGCCATACACCGTTATGAAACTACTACTTTTAACACCTCTCAGTCAACTAAATGAGTTAAATGTCATGAAATTGATCGCAGTCAATAGGGCTATGACCAAGGCATGGTAGATCACATCATCACAAAGAAAACCTCTCAAAAATATTCGAGGTTGTGCAACGACCTTTCCTCCCACAGTAAAAAGTTCTTATGCATTTCAGTATTAGGAAATGTTCCTTATAGGATTAAACGTCTGCTAATGAATAAATATAACTGCAGTGTCTCTTCTTCTACAAAGAATAGTTTGCAGAGAACAGTTCTGGATACTGTGGGAAATGCTGGTGACTCTTTTTTCAATTCAGGTGTCAATAAATTAACCTGCCATAACTGACAATGCTATTATATTGGTCAAACAGGAGGAGCTGTGCGGACAAGATACAAAGAGCATCTGTTAGGGAAGAAAGAAGCTAACTTACGTAACTCTACATTTGCTGAATGTATACTGATTGCCAACCACACTCCGAAATATTTGGAAGACACAGTTATTCTTCAAAGGGAAATTAAAGACCGTAGGATGGACTTTTGGGAAGAATTAGAGACCTATAAACTTCTTGAACGCAAAGATGGGAATTTAAAAAATGACCAGTTGCGTCTTGCCTGTAGACAATTCTTCTATGGTTTCAAACCCACAGCGTTTGCAAAAAAAAAATCTTCGTACGGCTCTCGGTAGCCTTAGCGAGTGGTTCAAAATTCTATTATGCAGCTATTGCGCATACAGCTTCGTTTGCCAGTTTGTATTGTACTAGGATATGGAAGCCACCGACTTTTCTTAAGTGCTCCATTATTCAGAAACCTATAAATTTTTGTTTACTGCCATTATGTTTAATAGTGTGCTTATGCACTTGAAGTTTTACTTCACGTACGATGATGTAATGGAGGTGATACTAATTTCACTGCTGTCATTACGCTTGCTAGTTTTATGCACTTTTGTTTTTCGAAATTGTGCTGTAAGCCGGACATGTGCAGCACCTGGGTACTTACGCCGATCATGCGTGCTATCTAGTTACTTCTTTCTGCACCATTCACGGCACCTGTATCTCATTTTGTCATTGTAATGTTTGTGTGTGCGCAGGTACAAACACTGTGCCGTGTGCCGCTTGTACCGCAGTTTTGTAAGCGTGGCCGTATCGTGTACTGCTACGGCCGAGGCGGCTGGTGTGCTCAAGATAACATACGATAACCGTGGAAAACTTTTCCGACCCATATTCGTAGCTTCTCGGTATTATTCTGGCTGTTTGTGTCTTTTCACTAGGTCCTTTTCATAGTTCAGATGTTTCGTGGCGGACGGATTTTATATCCGGTTACGTTGGTGTCTATTTTACATTATATGTGGTTTTCTGACTGATGGGTCACGTATACTGCTTTTAGTTTTTATTTCTTTTTGTTCAATTGTCTGCGTATCCGTGCAGTATAAACCATGCCCTTTATTCCTCCACTTGTTTCTAACTGATTGGTTTCTTACGTTTGTAGCAATCTTATGATGCTCGAAAAGTGTGAAACACGTCATTGTCATTAAATAATTTCGCAACCGAGACTGTTTCTGTTGTGAAACATTGTGAAAGCATTTTTAAAGCTAAATCTTTCAAAATTAATATTTGGTTTCTCGATTAGAAATGGAAAAAAATACGTGTTCAAGTGTTTTTGGAAACTCAACCGCTAAGAGGATGAAATAAATAATGAAATGTATGAAAGTATTTCATTTTAAAAACATTTTAAAGCCATGCCTCTGAACATTATTATTTGGTTTCTCAGTTTGGATGGGAAAAAATACGTGTTCCAGTGTTTTTGTAAATTCAACACATAACGCGATGTACAGGGCAAACTGATTTACTGACTGATCATCACCCAGCCCAGACCATTTAGAATAGAAACCTGAAATTTCGAGACGATTAACCTTATACGTTAGGAATAGTTCGAGAAGGGACTGTTCGAAATTCCACTCATAAAGGCGTGAAATATGGTATCAAATGCTTTTGAAAATCTGTCGCTATTAAAACAAATTTGAAGCTAGAAACACGAAAATCGGTGTTTGGTTTTTAAGCCACAAATAACAAATTTGTGTTACAGCATTTCTGAAAATCGACCACCAACAGGCTAAAAAATAAATTATTATGAAAGAACTGCTAAATCGCTTGGCACAAATTCTTTTCCTCAGGTCTTTGCTGGATATATTCGAATCTCTATCTTCCTCTAAAAATTTTACCCTCTACAGCTCCCACTAGAACCATGGAAGTTATTGCCAAATGTCTTAACTGATGTCCCACCATTCTGTCCCTTCTTGTCAGTGTTTCTCATATGGAAATGATATCGGGAATAAGAGCTTTTATGAAACTATCTCATTATTAAAGCATTTTCAAAGGTAAATCTGTGAAAATTTGTATTTAGTTTCTCTGTTAAGGGGAGGAGGCACTCACGGAGTGCCCGGGTTCAGAGGATGACCGCAATCCCTGCATGTGGGACTGGATGTCCAACGAGATGACTTGTGACCAAACTTCCAACACTTGAAGCACTGCATGGGGGGAGGGACGCATGGTTTCATGTCACAATGGTAAACCATCACCTTGACATTTTCAGGCAATGAGTCACCCTCAAAGGCCGAGATAAAGGCACCGGTAGCAACCCTGTTGTCTTTGGATCCCGTATGCATGCACCTGATGAAGTGGACATCCCACCACTCTAAGTTGGCACGTAGCTCCTCATCCGACTGCAAAAGGAGGTCACGATGGAAAATAAGACCCTGGACCAAGTTGAGGCTTTTATGGGGAGTACTCGAGACGGGGATGTCACCCAGCTTGTCACAGGCGAGCAACGCCTGCGACTGGGCTGGGGAGGCCGCTTGGATCAAAATCTCCCCTCTGAGCATTTTAGACAACACCTCCACTTCCCCAAACCTATCTTCAAGATGGTCTATGAAAAACTGAAAGGTCTCTCCATCAGTACTGCAGCAAACTAGGTACCGGGGCGAATACGGCTCACGAGACCGAGTCGCCCTACAGTCCTCCCAAGGCGTGGGCAAGGAGGGGAACGATCGGGAATCATAGGTCGCAGCATCAAATTCGTTTCATACGTGCTTTGAGACTGCCGGGACCGAGCGACCACCAGCTTGAGTCGATTTAACCTGTTTCATTGCGGACCATCCGTCCTGTTGCCATCCACTCCGATCAGGGGCTCTCCCTCTGGGTGCCACCCAGCTGCAGCAAGGGCCACCTGGCGGGGTAGCCATTGCCGGGAGTCCTGGGGCCCCAGAAAGGATGGGCACCTACTGCTTGGCATACACAGTGTTTTTGGAAATTCAGCCCCTAAGAGCGTGAACTGGGAATGAAAATTTTTAAGAAAACGTTTTCTTATATTAAAGAATTTTTGGAGCCGAACCTATGAAAAAAAGACATATTAACAAAAACCTTGGTCTCCAGCAGCCACAATCGCTTTTTTCACCAGAAGTGTATTCGAAGTAGGTCTTGCTTCCGTGACTTTACATGAAAAGATTGCAATTTGTGAACAACATAAAAATTCAGTTAAAGAAAAAAAATCTGTGCAGACCATAGAGTCTACAAGAGCAAGGCAGGGGGCGATAAGCTAGCTCATTGAGTAAAGGGAGACGAAGTAGTAGACGAAGATATAGAAGCCAGTATTACGCAAGAATATGGGCTTGTTAGTAGGAAACGGAAAAGAGGACAACGACTATGTCTGCAGTCAACTTCACCGGCTGTAGGTAATACGTTGTTCAAAACAAAAACAAAAGAGGAGGACGTGTAGTCAGAAAATGCCTGGAGAGACGAGGTAAGACCAGCTGTACAACATCACGGTCAGACAGAGATTCCAAAATCAGATATTGGATGCTAGGCGTAGCCGGGAGAAAATTCACATACCTCACATCACAATATACTAACTCTGGAGAGAAGACTAAAGTCTAGGACCATAATAAAGTACGGACGAATAATGGGACCCATCGTGAAGACGACATGGATACTGCGATAAGGAATACCACAGTGGGGAGTTCAGTTGAAAAGGACTGGATGTCTGCAAAAGGAGCAATCCGAGATGTTGGAAAGGCAAACAAATGTACTTCGAAGGTAAGTCCGAAGAATTAAGGGTAAAAAGTGAAGCACTTCAATTGCTCGACGAAAGAAAGAAAAGTTGAAAACGTTGAGGTAAAGACAGGACTGTAACAATATAAATAATAAATGAGTTCAGGGAAGACAAGGTGACATGGCAGCAGTATAAAAAGGGGATACATTCGAAAAGTAGTGATCGTTGGAAGGATTAACTCAGCTCATAGAAAAATTGAACTACCTTCGGTGAAACTGAAAACAGGAGCCGAAACGCGAGAGAGCGGATAGGTGGAAAGAGTAGATTAAAAACCTCTGGGAGGGGGAGGACATGTCTGATGATATGACAGAAGAAGAAAGGAGTATGTTAGGAGAACATAGGAACTGAAAAGAGCTCTGGATGACTTGAAATCAAATAAAGCAGAAGGGCTAGATATCATTTTATAGAAATTTCTAAAATAAGTGGTGGAAGTGCCGTACAAACGACTATTCAGATTTGTGTGTAGAATCTATGAGACTGGCAACAAACAGAATAATGATAACATTTCAGGCTTTCGGAAAAATATCATCCATTGATTCCGAAGGTAATTGCGAGAAGTATCGTAGAACTAAGCTTAAAAGCTCATGCTTACAAGTTGCTGACAAGAATAATGTATTTACGAATGGAAACAAATTGTGAACTGTTAGATGATCAGTTTCGTTTTGCCGGCCTGTGTGGCCGAACGGTTCTAGGCGCTTCAGTCTGGAACCGCGCGACCACTACGGTCGCAGGTTCGAATCCTGCCTCGGGCAGGTTAGTTAGGTTTAAGTAATTCTAAGTTCTAGGGGACTGATAACCTCATATGTTAAGTCCCATAGTGCTCAGAGCCAGAGAGTTTTGTTTTGGGAAAGGTAAAGGCACCAGAGAGTCATTCCTGACGAACTTGATAATGGAAGCAAGAAGAAAAACGAACACACATTCATAGGATTTGTCGACCTGAAAAAGCTTTCGACAAGGTAAAATGGTGGAAGATATTCGAAATTCTGAGAATAATAAGAATGACCTGTAGGGAAAGACGAGAAATAACAAGAAGTAAAACAAAGGTTCAAGAGTGGGATGAAATTCATGGTGAAAGGGCACCAAAGATATGATTTTCTGAAGACATTTCTATCGTTCGTGAAGGTGAAGAAGAATTAAGGTTTTCCTTGAATGGAATGAACAATCTAATGAGTACAGAATAAGAATTGAGAGTAAATTGAAAGACGGAAGTAATGAGACGTAGCAGAAGGCAGAATAGTGAGAAAAATAACATTGATATTTGTGGTCACGGAAATAAAAAATCCTGCTACCTCTAACGAAGCAAGAAGGACATAAGAAGCAGATTAGTACAGACAATAAGAGCATTGCTGACAAAAGGAGTCAATTAATATCAAACATACTGAAGAAAGAATTTCTGAGAATGTTTGATTGGAGAACAGCATTGATTGAAGCGAACCATGGTTATAGGGAAACGGTACAGAAGAGAATAGAAGGGTTCAAGATGTGGTGCTACAGAAAAATGATGAAAATTAAGTGGACTGGTAAAGCATGGAATGAGAAGCCAATCAGAGGCTGCTTGCTCCTTCTCACAATGACTGCAAGAATGTATTCGTGCCTGTGGGTGTCAAAACTCATACTTTCGTTGACGATGGACATCAGTCGCACGGCGACTGGGAGCAAGACGCACAGGTGTAAACGCAACTTCATGGTATCTCTATCTAACATGGCTTCTGTGGTACAGTTCGTGGTTGCAAGTGTGCTGGCTGCTGTCACAGGCAGCCGAGCTAATGGGCGAAACGCAGCAGGGATTAATGTTTTATTCATGCGCCTAAATGTTGAATGCAGAACGAGCGTTACAAGGAAATTCAGAAGTTTGCGAAATGTATGGAATAAAGAGGAGCCAGGTGATGCATATTAGCGAACTGAATTCGGAATGATGGCAATGATAAGAGGCGGCACAACTCGTCCGCGGAGGGGTTGGCTGCCCACCTGTCGCTTGCCGTGGCTGGCGAAGTTGCGAGCAGCTGCAGGCTGGTCTCCGTGTTACAGCCGTCATCTCGTTCTCTCCACTTTGTCCCTATCATATTTCACTGCAAAATGCGACCACAGGAGTAGGCGAAAACGAATTTTAGAACGCGAGGACGTCAATTGTTTGAATGCCCTAAGGATCTTACTTCGTGGAAAGATATTCTTCCTAAACCGAGAATTAACCCACCTTATTGTATGTGACACATTGAAAATTATTACTGTAAATCTAATTTTAATTATCTGCGCACTACCAAAACTGCTACCGAATGAGACTAAATGAACTCGTGAAACTTCATGTGTCGACACAGGCTTCTCTTTTTTGCTGCTCATTAGCATCCTATCTTAATGATAACAGACACTTCCTCTGTGGGTGATCATAGCCCTGAAGTGAGTCAACACGATCAGTCACTAACTAATTCCACAATGGAATTTCTCAGTGACAAACTTACCTCATGCGTTGAAAGAAATAATTATGTACCTGATGCCGCAATGCTCGTTCTGTTATATGAGGGCGTGCTGAAAAGTAATGCGTCAGAGTTTACTGATCATTGACTGTAGGCCTGAAATGAATCAATACGATATGTCAGTATCTAATCACACAACGAAATTTATCAGTGGCAAACTTGCCTCCTACGCTGAAAGAAAACATTTATGTACCTAACGGCACATAGCTCAATCAGTTATGCCACAGCGTGCTGCAAAGAAATGCCTCCAAATTAACAAAACAAACTCCATTAGCATTCTACACCTGTATTTTTCATGTGTACATATTTGCAGCCCTCTGCCGCTAAAGAGCTGCTGATTGTAAAATGTCTCATGGCGGAGTTTTACACAACTATGTCGGTGTGTGAGGAACAGCCTTCTGTATTCGAATTTCGAATTCGAAGTGTTTATCACACACGAAGCACCCTCTCTTTCAGCATGACAATACGCAAATAAAAGAACCCCTTCTGTAAACAGCTCCCTATGTTGATTTGTTACAAATAGGAAGTAAAGAGAATAATATAGAAAACAATATGTACCCAAATGAATTGGGAGATGAGGCGAAAATAATGCAAAATAAGTAGAGGATTAAGATGTCTCGTACACCTGCCATCTGAAAGCCAACGGTAATTCAGGAACTAAAAGTAATTACGCAGTACTCCTGCATATGATGAGCACAGCTTATTTTTACGCATAAATGTAATGCCCATTAGACATACATGTGATAGTTGAAGTTCAGCAAAAGTCTTATGGATGAAATATAGAGTATAGTGATCTAAACATTCATGCTTGTACTTGATTAAAAATGATTTGTTAACTAAAGTGTAATCATTAATGTAGCCTAAGCTCTACCAACAAGAAGAAGACTATCATATATACTATTATATATCATTTACGAATATACTGTCGTCTGCAAGAGTTGTTTTAGGAGAGAGACTGCTTTGTGTCAGGTACTATTCGGAAATTCTTAAGTAAGGGAAATGTGCTGGTGCAAGCCCCACTGTTCTCAGGCAAAGAGCACTGAAGTGTTACATTTTGAGTGGTGTGTGAAGATAACCTAGAAAATGAGGCCCGCCACTGTAATGCTGTCAGAGAGAGGCGGGGGGGGGGGGGGGGGGGGATGTGAACCGCTTCAAGAAGAGGGCACGTTGGAGGTAGTATAGAACAAGCGGTAGATATCCCTAATTTGCTATTGTCGTGGTGTTCAGTCGATTAAGGGTTTGATACTGTTCTCCACCCGTACTATTCTATGCAAACCCCTTCGTCCCTGCAATGCAGAATTTCATGAGTTTCAGTGTGTACGGTGTTATAGTCCGTAGCGTTGGTGGTCTTTCTCAGTGTCTAAACACAGTAATACAGACGGTATGGGAATTCCACATTAGAAAAAAGTGTGGGAATGTGTGTAATCAGTATCGTATGAATATATTAGTGGATGAAATCGCATAAAATGGGTTTGCACGGCAGATTTTCTACTTAATCTTATCTTCTTTTTCTTGTGCCTTTGCATAGCATCGGCGCAGGGTCGGCATGATTATTAAGCGATTTGGTGCGGTTAGTTTTAAGGGAACACTTGGATGCCTTTCCTGTCACCACCGTATTATCCATAGGACGGATTTGGGTACCCCAAACGTCTGCTCATACTGTTCTTTATGTAAAACTGAGCGAAAGTTTTCTAAATATTCCCAAAACGTGTAACTTAGGTGAGACCAGGGTACCAGCTCTTTATTCACCTAGTGAGACGCGGGAACTCGTCGAAGACCCACATCCAGACCGGCACACTGAGCGTCGTCGATAATCCGCCAAGTGGAAACAATGTTTTGCATGCGCCCCTCTCCGTTTGAGTGGGCGCTATATCAGATATCCGGGGGGCTACCTGAAAACTCTGAATTAATCTTGTTAATTCAGTAAGACGCAACCTACTCTGGTAAAAATCCGACAGTGCCGTCATAGATAGTTTCAGAATGTTAATGTATAAGTTTAATTAATCACGGGCCTTTAGGGTGGCCTTAGTTTGCCTTACGGTAAGTTACAACTGTTGTTACCACGGAAAACAATGACTGCAGTCCGCCTCAGTGAAACATAATGGCCGGCCGGAGTGGCCGTGCGGTTCTGGGCGCTGCAGTCTGGAGCCGAGCGACCGCTACGGTCGCAGGTTCGAATCCTGCCTCGGGCATGGATGTGTGTGATGTCCTTCGGTTAGTTAGGTTTAATTAGTTCTAAGTTCTAGGCGACTGATGACCTCAGAAGTTAAGTCGCATAATGCTCAGAGCCATTTGAACCAGTTTTTTGAAACTTAATGAAGAACCTTCCTCGACAAGCTGATGTTGAAGGAAGCGTGATGTTTCTTCCGATAGCACGAAATACAGGGCAGTTAAGCTGCGATTAACTCTGTCGTTGTATGCAACTCGTACTGTTATATCTGGCCTTCATAAACTACGTGGAGAGATTTTCATATTTCTCTATCGCTACACTATTAGTCCTAAAGAAAAAGTGAACAGGACCTTCTTGTAGGAAATTTAATGTAGTTGAACTTGCACTGGAATTCATTTTCCTGGGAGGTCACGGTTTTAGAGTTATTCAAGGATTACAAAAATAACCACATCACATTCATTCCACACTATTCAGGGTCTCTAGTATCTGTATGTTGTTCGTGACACGCTCTACAAAAATATCTCACTACCAAACTGCTTTCGATATTCGACCTATTTTGGTCGCTATTACGTTATTAAGCCACCAGCATAGTCGGAAGCTTCGTTAACATTATTGATTTAAAAGGGCCCGTCAGAGTAATGAAGGAAAAACGACATTTGTAAACGTTGCGCGAAAACTAATTACGTTCACAATTCGATCCGAACTTAACCGTTACTATAGTTCAATTCTTTTATCTTGGCGGTTCGCGCATGCCCGCCCAGACGCGGGAGATTGCTGCGTTGCCAGTTGTACGCGCCAAGAGAAGCAGCGCCGTAGTATAGTATAGGTGGCAAATTACGTTTAAGGGGGAGCACGCAGTTTATGAAGTAAAGCCACCACGGCCGCATTAACCCTTTCGCTGCTACAGAGGCGTGCTCCCCGCATTCCGCGATTTTGTCATCATTGCACTGCTCGCCTGTGCAGACACATGGTGTTTCGACAGCTGTGATACACTTTGACATTCGATTTCACAAAAACTATTTGGCCCAAAAATTTGATTTTTACACATCTTCTTGACTGATACATTCCCCCCATAAATGACTTAATTTTGTTTCGATGTTCAACGCAGTTATTGTGCAGCATTAGATGTAGTAAACCATTGCACGAAATTTTGAAGAGTTTTAAGAGGTAAAAGTCCATAGCGTATACTTTCTGTATGGTCGATTTTAGTTGCCACTAGAAATTTCAAAAAATTACATTCAAAAGAATAAAATTCATAAAATAAGACACTTTGATATTGTTTTCAAAATAAAGAAAATATTAAGCACCAATGAAGGTTAGAACTCAGAACCCTTCGCTTATCCGCCATATACTTTCACCATTATGCTAACGCAGCTCGTCATTCAATATATCTCCAGGAGGACTTTAAAATATCTCGCAAAATACCGACAAACACTGTTGGTATGATTATGAATTACTCACGTTTCGTCGAAGTACAGTAGGAAATAAACAATTACCACTGTTCTTTATTGCGAGAAAACGGTTAGTGAGAATGATACAAACACCTTTCCTTGCTATCGCCTGAATTAGGTGGCCTATTGCTTGTTTGGCTTAATTAATTAATAGAATATGAAGCAATTGGTATAAAGAATGTTTTTCCCAAACTTTCTATAAAAGAATGCTTTTTCCAAACTTTCTATAAAAGAAAGTCTGCTATCAATACATTGCTTTTGTTCAATTACTTTATTTATGACTGAACGTTTCTAAAACCGAAGACACTCGTCCGTGCTCTGCACTGCAGTCGAGCTCTGGCAACGTCGTTCTCTCTTCATTAGCTGACTGTGTTTTGTGACGTCAGATGCGCAGAACGAACCTAAACTCGGCCACCGTCATAAATGATGCGCACTTTAGCACAGTAGTTTCGTAGTCAGGAGGCCTGACAAACACAACGATGTAACTGTTTATAGTATGCTCTTAAAATTTGCGAAACTATTATGTAAAATTTACGCAAACGTCTGTTCTACAACCTGTAAGTGCTCAACTAAGCCGGAGGCTTAATAAGGCCAATCAATGACGACCGAAAAAGGTCGAATACGGAAAATAATTCGTGCAGTCACAAATATTTGTACTACGGTGGTAGGGTGTACCATGAACAACATACTAAAATTCTGATGGGTGGGGCTTGAATGTGGTTGTGGGGATGCGTTTTAGGGTCACTTTTGTACGTTTTCCTCGAATAACTCGAAAATTACGGTCTCTATCGAAAAAGTATTCCAGTACAAAATTTAACTACATTACGTTTCCTAATAAAAGGTCCCGTTCATTTTTTTGTAGCTCTGATAGTATGCACACAGTGAGTGGGCGAGTATAACATTGAGAGGAGCTGTATCACCCTGAATCTTTCAATAATGAAGTGAAAATTTGTTATGCATATCTACTGGAAGTTCACATTTGCACATGTGATAAAATAACGAGCTGTTGTTGAGGACAAGAGCAAAAGCAAATAGTATCAAACAAAGTTAAATATGTATTTTAATGTATGTTTTTCCAAGAACCATTACTTAAAAACTACATACCCTCCTTTCTTCTTCGTAAGTGCATAAATTGCATTCCACTAAAGTTAGAGTTGAACGGTAACCGAATGCCAACTTTATGGAAAATGTAACAGACGTATTGTGTTTGTGGAGATTCCAGAGCTGACAATGCTTTCAATACATACCTACTCTCAGATACACGTCCATTAAAAGCGCAAAGCAAAACAGAAAACGTATCTTTTGTTTAACTATCGCTTTCTCCTCTGTCGGAGGGAAACGCTGATGAGAATTCCACGTGCAACCAAAACTTTATTTGAATTTTTCTGTGCGCAAATAACTGTAGACGTTACCGTTGTAAGTCCATGAAAGCGCTGACACTGCACTCTGATATATTACTTGGTATCACTGTACAAAGGAAGCCAAATACAGTGATTACAGATCTTGTCGGAATTATTACACTCACGGCTTATTTGCACACGCTCACAGATACGGTGAATAATTTGTCTTTGGTCTTTCTTCGTGTTTATCGTTATCCCGCAAACTTGGTGCTCGCTTGGGTACACTTAAAAGGTAACTGTGATGAACATCGAGGCTAACTAAGTATATCATCTCAACCTATCCGTCTTCTTCCAGATTAGTGTTCGATATTATGCTCGACTGCCTTTAAAAAGTTATTGTGGTATGCTACATATGGTACACGATACCTTTACCAGATACATTTGTAGCAAAAAGGCACTATTTGGCATTTTAACGGTATATATGGCGCTTAGAGATTTTTGAATTATGACAGCGTTTTTCTGCCTCTTTGTGGAAAATAGTTACGAAGACTCTTGCTTGAGTTCTAGACGTCACCGGAAGAAGTTTGTTTAGAACAAAACCTTTTGTAGCGTCCTGAATGAACCTGTAATCTAGCTGTGGTGATCTTCATTAACGTTACGTTATTCAGTTGTGGAAGCCCAAAACGACCAAGATTATTTTCATTTTCCACTGCTTTCTCCTCTTAATTTCGCCCTGTCACCTTTTGCAGATGGGTGATTGTGCACAATTAAGAAGGTAAGAGTAGACAGCTGAAAATGGAACATCGCGGAAATCGGCTGATAGTGCCAAATAAACGTCTGATCATAATGCAGCAGGGATAAGAAATGGAATTGCAGTTTACAAATTTGTGACCTGATAAAAGAATTAAATTAATTTCATGAAAACTAACCGCAGCCAATTTAATTGCAATCTCAAACAGATTATAGAAATGCAACAGAAATTTAACTACACACCTAAAGATCAGTCCGTATGGCTTACTTAAAGTGTACCCAAGGTAAAATTCTGACTCTCAGTGGAATTAATTCACCATTATTTAACCAACAGCACACACTGGATGACGTTTCTGACTGTATGAAGACAATCAAAAGTATCTGCTCCATTATTTTGTACCTAACCTCGTATGGAACATTCTAGTAAATTTGTGGAGACAGCGGACAAATCGGGGCCTACCTGTAATTTTGTTTGCAGCCTGCTGCACATCGGAACAAGAAGGCTGAAGGAAAAGCGACTCTGTGATATACTTTGCAGCAAGTCATCGTGGAAATGGTTTGCTTGGCTCTGTTCACGTATTTTTTAACATCTCACAACTCTTAAAGGACTTCTTCTGACATTAACTCTTCTGCGGAAGCAGTAGGTTAATAGACAGAGACAAGTTCCGTTTCTACAAAAAGGAAACAAACCTGCACGCATAGAGGTCATGTGATGAACATGTGCGAGATAAATATCCTTCAGCATAGGGTACTAAGATCCAAGGAAAAAATGTGAATGCATTATTCCCATGCTACAAATTTATTCTCTAATTATTTTGAACAAAATGAACGTAAGTTCAACATACCGCGCATATAGTTCACCCCAAGACAGAGCATTTGAGGACGGAGAAAAACTTTTTCTAGAAAGAAATTCAAAATTATTGCTTATTTCAGGAAAAGCATGAATAGCAGAAATTGCGTGACAGGTAATATAAAGGTAATAGCTTAAAAGGAGCCTTGAGACTCTTAAGCATTCTACACATACGCGCGCCGCGATGACACCGGTTTTCCATGATTACCGACAGGTATCTTCATTTCAGAAGTGACTATACTAACTGTAAATTCTTACGTAGTTCTTTTATTCTATGATTTTAAATGATTTAATAAATATTTGTTTAAAGGTATTTTACTTTATGGACTCAGTACTTTTCCACTTGCCAATCAGTTCCCTACCGCTTCAGCATCCCAGAACAAGTGATGGACTCCCTGCAACATCTGTGTCATTCTGCACCTTTGATCAGGAACCAGCAACAGCGGCAGCAAGGAGTTACCGTCCCTTGCGTTGGGTCCCGTTGACACCACAACGCAGGCGGTTGCGTCTGGAGTGAGACGTGATCGGGAATCATGAACCGCTGATGAATGACATCGCATTGTTTTCAATTATGAATCGTGGTACTTCGGGTGTCCATTGTGGTCGATTATGGCGGTAATCTGTCCAGGGGTCCTATTTTTCCAAGGTTTGGTCAGGAACAGCGGTGTTATTCCTTGTATCATGGCGTGGGAGCCACTGGGAATGACTTCAGGTCGCGGCTGGGAACGACTATGGTAACTCTGTGAACGCAACAATATATCATATACCATCTGCATCCTCATATTTTACTCCTCTCGGGACAGTATCAGCTGTCATGTGTCAACAGGACAATCCTCGTTCACGCACGGCATACGTCTCTACGAAATTTCTGCTTGATGTTGAGGTACCCTATGACTAGGCAGATACATAGATGTGTTCCCATAGAATATACACTTCAGGAAAAGAACCACACGCAGAACGAAGGAATTATCCGAATGAGACAGATGTGATGTACATATATAGAAAAACAATTTCGGAAAAATTGGGCGATTTATTCAAGAGAAAGAGTTTCACAAACTGAGGAAGGCAATAACGCTTCACTCTCATGCAAGCAGTAATTCATCTTGGCAATGACCGCCGAATTCTAACTGACGATTTATTGAAAATCTCGAGATGGTTTGACGGCCCTGCCCACAATGCTCAAAACGTCCTCAACTGGGGAGGGATCAGATGGCCTTGCTGGTCAACTCAGAGTTTGGCAAGCACTAAAACGAGCAGTAGAATCTCTAGCCGCGTGTGTGCTGGCATTATCTTGCTGAAATACATGCCTATAATGGTTTCCTATGAAAGGAAACAAAGCGGGGTGTAGAATATTGCTCACCTGCCACTGAGCTCTAAGGGGCCGCTAATGGCACTCATTGGAGTCCTACCATGAAAAGGAATGGCTTTCAGGATGTACGGTGGGCGGTCGCCAGATTGGTATCCAACAACTCTCTGTGGCGTTTCCAGACAAGTCTTCAGCCTGGTGTCCCATTGATAAGTTTGGCTTCGAATTGAGCCCCCATGACGACCAAAGACGAGTCTTTAGGCATCCCAGACAGCGATGGGGCACCAACAGGACAGTCGCCCGCCATGCAGGCCGACAACCAGGAGTGATGGTCTGTGGTGTCATTTCTTTGGTTTTCATCCGCGGCACCTTTATACCACAGCGGTGCGTGGACGATATTCTACGCACCGTTTTGTTGCCCTTCATAGCAAGCTATCCTGAGCTCACATTTCAGCGAGATAATGACCCCCCTCCCCACACACAGCGAGAGTTTGTACTGCTTGGCTTGATGCTTACGAAACCCTAACGTGGCCACCAAGATCAAGGAATTTCCACCCAACTTAGATCGTTTGGAGCCTTGTCGACAGAGCTTTCCTACTAACTCAGGGATTTTGACGGTCTAACACACCAATTGGACCAATTTGCCACGATATCTCTCAGGAGAACATCCAACAACTCTGTTAATGCCAAGAAGAGTAACCGCATAAGGGCCAGAGGGTGGACCAACGCTTTATTGACTTGCCCAATTTGTGAAGGTCTGCTTCCGGAATAAATCATCCAAATTTAAATTGTAACTATTTGTTTCTCCGTGCACGTACGTCACATCTAGCGATTTCCGTCTCATTCGGATATTTCTTCCTGGAGCGGTGAAGCGTTGTTTTTATTTTAACCTTTTTTCTACCTTGGAGTGTATGTGTAACCAGCTGCGTCGTTCATCCCAGAGACAATACCCAGGATATCGAGGACGTGATTTAAGAATTGTGGGCCATCTTTACTTCAAGAGTGGATACAATAACACTCTTCGCAACCAAATATGTGCATCCACATAGTCCAGAGGGGGTACAAAGTCATACTAGGAAGTGAGCTCGCACAGCCAAGTTGCTTGTAACTCGGTCTTGTAATCATTGAAATAACATCACGTAATCTCTGAACTCTTGAAGTTTCGTTTCCTCCGTCCCTTTTGGATGATTTACTTTTTTTGTCAAGCAGTGTAGACACGAATACTAATATTCGTTGTAGACGACTGGTTGTACACTGTCACTGAGTCAGTCACAAACTCCAGAAATGTTTCACTAGTATAGTCACCTTAATTACAGTCGTTCAGTAGGCGATGTTTACACGCCATCAAATTATTTCGGTCACGTAAGCGCCGCCAGTCACTGTGGATGGACGGAGCCTGGCAGTGACGGCACCTCTGCTCACAGGACGCTGCACGCGCCCCACTGCTGTCCGCTGGCCGCACAGTGGCAATTTCCGGCGCCTGCGCGACTGAAGGTGGGCCGGCTTTAAATTCGGCCGCCGGCCTGGCGGACCGGACCAATTTTCCGGCGTGTCGCAGCGCGCCTGAGTAATTGCTGCCGCTGGCCGCCGCAGGGGGCGAGGTGACCCCAGTATAACGAGGGGACCCTACTGATCTTGCGAGGTCTGCTGCGCTAGGTTACAATAGCAACAGGATTGACCTACATTATGTGGTCAAACGTATCCGGACATTAATGTGGAGTGTGTCCAACAGTTGTCTTTATGACGTTCTGCACCCTACTGGAGACACTTTAAATTAGGTATCTAAATATCTGTGGAGAAATGGCAACCCATTCTTCCTCAGCAGCCGAAACCAGAGAAGGTAGTGATGTTGGACGTTTGGATCTGGAGCGAACTCAGTGCTCTGACTCATACCACAGGTGTTCCACTGAGTTGGGGTCGGGACTCTGGGAAGGGCAATCCATTTGAAGAATGCCGTTGTCCACAAACCACTCCCTAACACATGCTGCTTTATTACAGAGCACGTTGTCATGCTGATAGAACCAGTCACCGTCTCCAAACTGTTCCTGTACTGTACACAGTAAACAATCCCATGAAGTATGTTTAAACCCTTCCACATTTAGCGTACGGTTTTCTTCTAAAGGGGATCACACCCTATCTACTAAATACACCCCCATACCGCAACACCACCGCCTCCGTACTTCACTGTCGCTACTACGCATGATAGCGGGTGATGGTCTCCGTGCATTCGTCAAGCGCAAGCTTTTCCGTCAGATTGCCACCAGTTATCCACTCGGCCGCTTTTCAGTGGCACCGCACTTTACTCTCGGTGATAACCATGATACAGCGAAATGCACTAGCGGCAGTATCGCGTCCGCAAGGTATAAAAAGGCAGTCAGTTTTATTCAGGTGATTCATGTGAGAAGATTTCCGACGTGACTATGGCCGCACGACGGGAATTAACAGGCCTTGAGTGCAGAATTGGTAGTTGGAGCCAGACGAATGGGACATTCCATTTCGGAATCCGCAGTGTCAAGAGAATGCCGAGAATACCCCATTTCCTGCATTACCTCTCATCACGGACAACATGGTGGCTGACGCTGTGCACTTGACCACTGAGACGAGCAGCATTTGCGTGGAGTTGTCAGTGCTAACAGACAAGCAAACCTGTGGGAAGTAACGGCGGAAATCACGTGGTATGTCGACAAACTATTCATTAGGACAGTGCGGTGAAATTTGGCATAAATGGGCTATGTCACTAAACGACCGACGCGAGTGCCTTTGCTAGTAGCACGACACTGCCTGCAGCGTTGCTCCTGATCTCGTGACTATATCGGTTGGACCCTAGACAACTTGAAGACTGTGACCTTGCCAGGTTAGTCCCGATTTCACTTGGTAAGAGCTGATAGTACGGTTCGAGTGTGGCGCAGAACCCATGAACCCACGGATCCAAACTGTCAACAAGGCACTGTGCCAGCTGATCGATGCTCCATAATGATGTGGGCTGTGTTTACAAGGAATGGATTTGATACTCGGTCCAATAGAGCCGTTCATTGACTGGAAACTGTTATGTCCTTAAACTACGATGGAATTTGAACAGACGGACTCTACTAGCACAAACATTAGAACTTAAAATCTCATAAGTAAATTTCACGCGGCAAGTATTTAAACATCAGAAGCACACATTAAAACAGAGGGGAAATAAAGTGGTTCAAATGGCTCTGAGCACTATGGGACCTAACTTCTGAGGTCATCAGTCCCTTAGAACTTAGAACTACTTAAACCTAACTAACCTAAGGACATCACACACATCCATGCCCGAGGCAGGATTCGAACCTGCGACCGTAGCGGTTCCAGACTGTAGCGCCTAGAACCGCTCGGCCACTCCGGCCGGCGAGGGGAAATAATACAAAGATAGAGGAAGATTAGTTTACGTTCAGTATTAGAATTTAACTGATCCCCGAAGGCCCTAAGTTTTACAAACTGACATTTTATTATAACTATAGTTTTACAACAAATAATCAAAATATTCTGCAATTCAGATCAGTATTTACGTTAATCACAAGCGTTTACCACAAGCGCCGGAAACATGACGCGGCTCTCCCACTGGCAGATAACATTAGAACAAACTTAAAAATGCAACTAGTCTAAAACAGAAATAAAATACCATTTACACTCTCGCACACACAAAGGTTTTATAGAACACAGCTACTTAAATGAGGTTAACACTCGAGTGAAACTTATGACTTTTGTTTTATTTTACTAACTGTCCCAAAAAATTAAAAAAAAGCGGGAAAACTACCTCGGCCAGTATTCATGAAAACCATAAAAGTACTTAACGAAAGCCGCGAGGGATTAGCCGAGCAGTCTAAGGCGCTGCAGTCATGGACAGTGCGGATGGTCCCGGCGGAGGTTCGAGTCCTCCCTTGGAAATGGGTGTGTGTGTTTGTCCTTAGGGACTGATGACCTTAGCAGTTAAGTCCCATAAGATTTCACACACATTTTTGAACTTCAAAAGGGAAAATTTCACTGTTATGAACACATAGTAAAATTTCGCCTAAAACCTCAAATACAGAATAATCTAAAATTTCGTAGTTGAACATTACCGTGTTGGAACAAACACAATGGCTCCTTAAGAAATGCACTCAAATTACAGAACACAGTTGTCGCTATTTAACCATCCGGTGCTGCAGGAAGTACTTAAAGTTACTAGTAAAGGCATCAGCCATTCCTTCAAGTGAGATTACTAAACAGATGTTCGCCATAAAACTGAATTACGTAAGAAATCCTTGGTTTTGGTTCCCATATAGCTTTCCATCCACCGCGAAGCCAGAGTGAAATTTCAAACAGATGATGATCACTTCCTACCGAATCACGGTTATTTTGTGGTTCCGACAGTAACCGGGTGGAATCTAGTGTTTACTTCCACGGTCTGTCCAAGATCTGAAGCACACTCGAGCCAAGTTGCAATTCTGCTTTGCTGTGAAGAGCACACTGCAAGTAGTCCAAATGTTTCACTGGCATGAATCTTATATCGCGGTTTATGTCGGGAACTTTTCTTAAGAAGTGAGCTGAAAGTCACAGATCGACTGCCATCGCATTTCCCGCAACGTTACACTTGCGAGCCGCAAGCCAAAGGCCACGAGACGGTCTCTTCTTCCACTCTTGAAGCTACGCGCAGGCGCTCCTGCCACCCAGAGGAGAGACACAACACGCACGACGTCAGTAACCTTCCAGGACGTTTACGGTTCTCGATTTGTTTGAAGAACGTTCTGGAGGTCACCCTGATCGACCGACATTAATTCTATCGCACATTTACGCGACATTATTGTGAGGTCAGCTAGTGCAAAAATTCTACACCGGAAATACTTTTGCAGTTACGAACGACTACAGAGGCAGCATGGCTCTATATTTCTGCAGGGGACTTCCAGCGACTTGTTCAGTCCATGAAACTTCGAGTTGCTGCAGTACGCCAGGCAAAAGGAAGTCCGATAGGATATTAGGAAGTATACCGTGATTCTTGTGACTTCAGTGTACACTACGCCAAGTGTAATTTAGCATTCACAACAGAGATGTCCGACATTCTTTTTGAATTGTTACGTACAGCCACAGTACCAGTTCGACTGCTGGTAGCTCTTTAGAACTCACGAGCGATTCCCTCCGCTTATTTCGTGCGAATCCTTACAACAGCCCTCCGAATTGCTCGACAGTATCCGTCAGTCAGCACATGTGGTCTGCTCACCTAGCTGTGGTTGTTCCTTTCCGTTTCAACTTCACAAAAACATCATCACCACTCACCTTGAACAGCTGTTGAAGCGTTGATACATCCCGGGTGGAATTGTTACTCAGGAGACATCCAGTGACTAATCTACGTACGAATCACTGAGCTGTGCTGACTAACCTATTTCTCTGTTATTGGTTCTCTACCGACAACACAATACTCCTCCCCGCCTCTTTTACGTATAGTGGTCAATTCTACGAGCTTTCGATCAGGTAATGCCCATTTCGCCATAAATGGAAGAACAGTGGATTGAGTCTGTTCTCTTCAGAGACACTGAAATCACCAGTGTCTGTTAGTGTTGCAGTCTTCGGTTTGAAGAACGGTTTGATGCTCCTTTCCATACTAGTGTATCCCGTACAGATCACTTCATATCTGCATGTTCACTGCAGCCTAAAACAACTTGAGGGAGTTTACTTACATCAAACATTAGTCACCAAGTACAGTTTTTTCTCCCCTCCGCCATGCTTATCTTAATTCATGTACCAAGATAACTATCCCTTGACATCTCATGATGCCTCTTGTCGAACTATCCGCTGTCTTAGTAAAGTAGTGCCGTAAAATTTCTTTTTCCACAGCCGTCCTATCTATCCACGTAATAGTCACAGTTCTTCACTAGCTACACAGTTCGAAAGCTTGTACTCCATTCTCATCAGTACCGACTGTCATCTGCGTTTCAATCCATACACGGCTACAATTCATATTTATAATATTCCTCCTAGCTCATAACGAATTCCGGTTATCCTGAAAAATCCTCTCTATGAACTTTTAAAGACTCTGAACAAATTAGTATACTCCTTGTAACATTTCTAGCTATTTATGACTCGTAATAATTATCGCGTCTATCTTTGACTGTGGCCTGTTTTGCCTAAAGGACTGGATAAGGCTGTGGTAATGTTGTTACATACTCAAGGATACGTCTCTGTACGATTTAAAATTTTCCAAAAAAATAAAACAAAAACACGTCACCAGTTAGTAAGAATACATGCTGTTGGAAAATCGTGAGCTGAAAGTGTACATTTTTTTATATTGCGGAAAGCGATAGTCGCCTGAAACACCACTGACAGCGCTCACAACACTACGATACCTTTCTTTTTGAACACTAAGTGGGATGGTTCCAAATACATAGATTTTTATTAGATCAGTTACTAACTTACTGTCCGCCTCTGTAGCTCTGTGCTCAGTGTATCTGGCTGCTTTCGGAGGATGCGGGTTCGATTTCCGTTACTGCCAATGATTTATCGTTGGTGAGTGCAGTAACACACAGTCTCGTGATACCATCTGAGGCGCCATTTCAATGAGAGAAAGCCGTCAACGAATGGAAGAGCGTTGTAATGACCCCACTCCCCTACAAACCGCATCCAACGACGCCGTTATCAGAGGATGACACAGCGGTCTTTGATTCGCCCACCTGAGCCAGAACAGTCAGAACGTACCCCATTGCTTTGCTTTGAACGTACACCATTGCTTTGCTTTGGTATATTGCTACAAAATTAGAACATTAATGAGCTGAAGTTGTAAGTGTAAAATTTAGACAGACTGTTTGGATGAAGTTGCCTCGTAGTAACTCAAACGTTAATTACAGTCAAACTATCAAAACGTGGCAACGCCGCTATAACGTCGTTCGAATGATTTACAAGAGAAAAACAGAAACTTGCGCCCAAATTAGTCATCATGATCAAGTATTACGACTGACAGGCAATATGATATTAAACAGATTTAGAAAGGTAATGATGTTTAAAGAAGTATTATTTAAAGCAGCGAAAAATTCTTATTTACAATATAAAACTTTAATTCATAGAATAATGCATTGTTGGTACTTATGGTTAAGATTATAGGTAAATGAAATCGTCGCTGAATTCATTTCTCGCCGTATATAAACACAACTGATATTGTCATTGACCCATATTCCAATACAGTACTAATGGAAGCAGATACACTTAAAAGCCAAAGAAACTGGTACCCTTGCCTAACATCGTGTAGGGCCCCGACGACCACGTAGAACTGTCGTAACACGAGATGGCAGGGACTCGACTAATGTTTGAATTAGTACTGGGGGCAAGTGACTCCTTGAATCTTGCAGGGCGGTCCACAAATCCATAAGACTAATGTTCACGTCTAAGGAGTTTGGTGGATAGCGGAAGTGTATAAATCCAGAATAGTGTTCCTGGAGCCACCCTGTAGCAATTCTGGAGGTGTGGAGTGCGACATTGTCCGGCTGGAATTGTCCAACTCCGTCGGACTGCACAATGGAATATGTGCTGGTGATCAAACAAGATACTTACATATGTGTCACCTGTCAAAGTCGTATCTAGACGTTACAAGGGTCCCACATCACTCCTACTGCACACTCCCCACACCATTACAGAGCCTCCACCAGCTTGAACATTCCTGTGCTGACATTCAGGTCCATGGATTCATGAGGTTATCTCCATACCCGTACACGTCCATCGGCTCAATACGACATGAGACGAGACTCGTCCGCCCCGGCAACTTGCTTCCGGTCAACAACAGTCCGTTGTCGTTGTTGACGGGCCCATGTGAGGCGTAAAACTTTCGAGTCGTGCCGACAGCATTGCCGTATTCTGCCTGTTTACATATCTCTGTATTTGAATACGCTTTCTACACCAGTTTCTTCGGCGCTTCACTGTGTATTGTCTTGGTTTGATGGAGACGAACGGCAGGTAGTCATGGCCTGTCGTCTATATTGCTCCATACAACGCCGAAACAATGTGGTATTCGGCTCAAATAATTTAGTTTGTTTCGTTGAACTCATAATTCATATACATCACACACTGCCCGTTACGTTTCACTGCATTACCGTAGTGATAATTCACCCCAAATTCTCCCGTCTCTCCACTTTCATTATTTGATTTTTCCTGCTTCAACATTCAATCAAATATGCACTACTGTCCCTTGAGGTTGAAAGTCTGAACTGAAGAATGATGTATTCTGTTTCTTAAAGGAGAAAATTCACTCTCTGGCTGATTGTTTCGGTAGCGGCGATTTTCTGCTAAAAAGCCTTACCTTACAGACATTTTTAAGAAACTATATAATCTTAGCACTTCAGTTCAAAGTAATTAGACAACTGTACCATCTTGGAATGAAAAAGAGAAGACGTTCACAAATAAAGCAGAGCTGCGGCAAAACCGAATTGAAAGTACCGTGCTAGAAATATTCCCTTCTCTAGTGTGACTGCTGGATGACACAGATAATACGATACTCCCAGTGGAGCTAAAAGCATGTCTTCTTTATCGTCTTGCAGCAGTAAAAGTTCACTTCGGAAAGTATTTCAGTGACAATTTTGATAAATTTCATTGGATTGAAAATTCACTCAGAAATGCTTCTGGACCATCGTGTCTAAGTGTAAAAGAGGAACAACAACTTACCCATTTGTGATACTTCACTGAAGAGTAAATTTAATGAAATGTTTTTTTTTTTTTTTGGTGTTTTGGATACTTATTAGCAAGGAATTCCCAACTCTGAGCCAAAATGCAATAGAGGTCATTATTCCTTGTGCTACGACATATTTGTGCGAGATCGACTTTCCAGCTTCTGAGTCAAAAAAGCCGAACCACCGTTCAAGGCTACACGTAAGCAAAGAACTCCGAGTGGCTGTTTCTGCTATTACACCGTGTTTTTAGAAACTTTCTTCTCAAAAGAAAGTTCAACCATCACACTAAACTTAATAATTCAAAAATTTTAATGCCCTAATAATCCTTGGTTGCTGAATTGTAAATATTGTTCATTTCACGGTTTTTGAATAAATGAAAATGTGATAAAGGTACATCATCTGTTCCGGATTTTCGTTGCAAAAATTCATGTAGTTTTGGTTTTTGTTGCGTAAAATGTATCTAAATTGAATTTGGTGAAACAGAGAGTTGGGCAAAGAAAATATAAAATAGGCTGGTGCCTGTGTGTAGGGGGGGGGGGGGTGTTGGGGCGGAGGAGGGGGGGGGGGGGTAGAGGTCGGCGGACGGGTACATCAATTTTCCTCGTGAAGGGTGACCGAGAGGAAAAAACTTGAGAACCACCGGTGTATCGGTCACGCCATTTCAGCAGTCCTCGGCTACAAGTTTTACCATCGTAGAAAAATCCCCTGCCTCTTCCTTTGTTCCTTATCGTCGTGCCGCTGGCAGAAGCCACAGATCTGATGCCTTCTGAAGTCTGATAAATTTACACAGGACAGCTCTTTCGGCTGCAGACCTCCTGTAAGGGAATTGTGTCCTTGAGGCAGCGGCAGGCAGAAACGTTTCCTGTTGTGACACAAACTTCATAAGAACATCTGAAAAATAATCATCAGCCCTATTTTTAAATGAGCACCATTTTGTGCAGGAATCCTAACAAATGTTTATGACGCACGACACGGTGAAACCATAGGACACGAATATTTGTTTCGGAGAGCTGTAGAAAACTTCATCAAACTCGACTGGGAGACGTTAAAAGAAAACCGTCAAGTCTGACATGCACCCTGAAAATTCTGAGAGTTTTGCTTTTGAGAGATGCCAAGTACGAAACTGACACTTCCCATATGTCGTGTTAAAACACACTGTGACAGTATTTACGAAATAATGTACAGAATAATATTACTTTCTTCTTAGATCCACACATTGCTTCCTTCACACGCACCATAAAAATTCCGAGTTTTGCGTTCGGGAGAGGCCAATGGAGAAAGTGATAGGCCCGTGTGTAGGGTTAAAACACACGCTGAGGTACTTATGAAATAACGTAAACACTAAAATCATGTCATTCTTTCCATGAATATCTTGAGGCTAAAATATGGAGAACAAGAGATGACGCTGTGCACTCAAGTTTACGTTAGCTTCATTTTGTATATTTTATTTCCTTACATTTCGGTTCGCCACACGTGCAGAACATGGTGTTTAAACTTGCACCGTGATGCGATTTCCCTAAGTCGCTTAAGAAAAACACGGGGATGGTTCCTTTGAAAGACCACGACCGACTTCGTCCCCTCTCCTTCACTAACCCGATGGGACCAGTGACCTCACTAGTTGGTCCACATCCTCAAACCAGCCAACCAATGAAGAGATACGCTTAAAGTTCTCTGAAGCTATTGTTACTGCAACAACGAATATCTCAGTACACAGGTCAGTTGATGAGGATGGACACACCTAAAGATAAATCACAGAAATTGGAAACAAAAACATAGGTACAAAAAAAGGTTACTTCTCTGCCGATGTGAGAAAGAAGATAGGAGTCAACAATGAAGAGACAGTGGATCAAATATTAACCAGAACTTTAAAAAATTGGAAATTTGTGGTAACGTCTTACGCGACCAAACTGCTCAGGTCATCGGTCCCTAAGCTTATGCCCTACTTAATCTAACCTAAAGCAATTTACGCTAAGGACGACACCCATGCCCGAGGGAGCACTCGAATCTCCGATGGAGGGAGCCACGCGGACCGTGACAAGCGCCTAAGACCGCGCGGCTACCGAGAGTGGCTAATCAGAGCTTTGGAGACCTAAGATCAAATAAGGCACGAGGGATTCACAACATTCCATTAGAATTTCTAAAATCTTTGGCGGAATTGGCAACAAAACAAATGTTCACGTTGGTGTGTAGAATCTATCAGTCTTTCGAAAAAACATCAGCCACCCAGTTACGAAGTTATAAAGAGCCAACATGAGCGACAGTTATTGCTCAATGAGTTTAACAGCTGAATCATCCAATTTGCTGACAAGAATAACGTACAAACGAAAGGAAAATAGAATTTAATATCTGTTAGCTGACAGTCAGTTTGGCTTTAGTAAAGGTAAAGCCACCAGAGAGGCTGTCCTGACGTTGTGCTTGACAATGGAAGATCGACTGAAGAACAATTAAGACACGTTCATAGTATTTGTCGACATTGAATAAAGCGTTCGACAAAGTAAAATGGTGCAAGGTGTTCTACATTTTGAGAAAAACAGGGGTAAGCTGTAAAGGTAGGCGAGTAATATACAATATACACAAGAACCAACAGGAAAAATGAAGAGTGGAAGACCAAGAACGAAGTGGTCAGATTAAAAAGTGTGTAAAACAGGGTGCCCCTTCTGTTTAATCTATACATTGAAGAAGCAATCGTAGAAATAAAAGAAAAGTTCCTCAGTAAAAGTGAAGAAGTAAACAGTATCTGTTGAATGAATGGAATGAACAATGACTACGGAATACGGATTGAGAGTAAATCGAAAAAGGACGAAAGTAATCAGAAGCAGCAGAAATGAGAGCAGTTCGGGAAAGAGATTCTGTTACCTAGGCAGCAAACTAACCCCTGATGGACGGAGCAAGGAGGACATAGAAAGCAGAGAAAATGGTGTTCCTGGGGAAGAGACGTCTATTATTATGAATAATATACCTCAATTGGAGGAAGGGATTTATGAAAATGTACTTCTGGAGCACAGCATTGAATCGTACTGAGACATAGACTGTGGGAAAACCAGAAGAGAAAAGAATCGAAGAATTTCATATGTGGTGCTACAGCCGAATGTTGAAAATTATCTGGACTGATAAGTTATGGGATGAGGTGGTTCTCCGCAGAATCGGAGAGGAAAGGAATAAATGGAAAAAAACTGAGGAGAAAAAGGAAGATGATGACAGTACATTTGTTAAGACAACAGGGAATGACTACCATGATACTGGAGGGAGCTGGAGAGAGTCGAAAGTACAAAAGAAGACAAAAATTGGCATACGTCTTGCATATAATTAAAACATGGATTGTAATTGTTACTCCGAGATTAAAATGTTGGCACAAGACACGATTATGTGGCGAGCCGCATCAAACCAATCATAAACCACTTATATTGTGTTGAAATTGCAGTGTCGCGGTGGGAGCCTATGAAAAATAGATGAACGAACTGGAGCTCTAAAACAGAAGAAGATATTAAAGAACTGGGAATCACAAAAAATAGCATAAACAGCTGAGACCAGTTGAGAAACATCATAAATGAAACATACACTTAAAAAACAAATCCGGAAGAGAACAGGAAATAAATAGTCTGAAGAACGCAAGAGAGAACCCACCTGTCGTATAAAGCGAATTTGGGTAGAACCAAGGAGCAATAAAAATATTATGTCACCTCAGGTTCAAACGCTGCCTTAAAATTGGAATATTCTGCTCATCATACGCTCCATACGGCGTCAGGTGTGAACAGAATGCATAGGTTTTTTTCCGTCACAAACAAATTCATTTTTAAAGTGGGATTTTCCGTGTCCATTCCATAGAACGGCCCAAAATTAGTGCAGCGCGGTATTAGGTTTAGCGATATGTATTAAGAGGGTCAGTAAAACAGGAAAAATAACCAGTACTGGCCCGCACTGCTGTATGCCGGCAGCAGTCAGCATGCGGCAGGACGGCATACAGAGCACTGGATTTTTCGTGTTTTACTGTCCCTCTCAGTATATGTCGCTAAACCTAATATCGCGGGGCACTAATTTTGGGCTGTTCTGTGGAATGGACACGGAAAATCCCACTTTAAAAATAATTTTGCTTGTAACAAACGGTCGCTTCCCGTTGACACCGGTCGTTGCATGGAACATGTGATGAGCAGTACTAGTTTTGGCTGACTTCAGCCACACATTGGAAAAACAAAATTGCCAATTTCTTCCGAAAACCGGAGAAAATGCGCCTGATGACTCTTAAGAGAAACACTCCATATATACAGGGTGGTCACAAACAGTCTGAAAAACTTGTAAGGGTGTAGGAAAGTGGGTTGCGCTGTGAAAAAAACGTTAAAAAAAATTCGATACGTTGCAGTGTTTCCAAGTTAATTAGCACTGAAGTTAGCAAATCAGGCCGTTGCACACACAAATTCGAACGGCCCACCGGATACAATATGTATTAGATATTCTCGTTGCGTTGATGATACCGAACGAGACGCTCAGCCTTTCGCTTGGGTTCGGTCCTTACTGCCGTCTCAAGTCCAGTTTTTTATAGCTCTCTTGTACGGTTATAAGAAAACAACACAAGCACACGTTTGGAGGCGCCGTCTCTGCAGGGCCGCTTGAAATTGCGCGCGCAACGGCCTAATTGGCTAACTTCAATGCTGACTAACGGCCAAATGAATCTCACATTTTTCTTACCATTATTTCTCAGGACAGCCTACCAAGCGACATCCTTACAAGCTTTCTAGACTGTTTCTGATCGTTCTATATAGTTTCCATGTCATATTGATTCGTGCGATATAATGACAAAAATCGATAAAATCGATGTTCAAATTTTATAATTAGGGTAAGGTGGCCTAAATATGACACAAAGTCAAAAAAGTTGTCTTTATTTTCAAAAGAAGAGGAGTAAATGTTAAGAAAAATTGTAAATGTTTGAGAAATGTTCGAGAATACAAGCTGCTTTAAAGTAACAATTTGTTTAATACTTTAAAGGTACAAATGTAGACTACAAACAGTGGTAAAAGAGTACCGGTTTTTCGACAGTAATACCTAAATATGATACTTTTGCTCAAAAATGTGATACACATATGATATTCCTATGAACGAGAGGCGTTCAATAAGTAGCGCAACATATTTTTTTTTTCTCGGTCAGTCTCCGTTGATAAAATGCAGGGTTGTGGGATATCGTGGAACATCCCTCTTCAGCCCCTATAGTTCCACGAGATTCCGCTAGGTGGCGGTTCTAGGCGTAGTCGTCAAAATTGCGTCTGTAACGGAGGTGCAATCCAAGCAGAGAGCTATTATTCTTCATTCCTAGATGGGCATTCAATTAGCAAAAGGGTGAATGGCCTTTCAGACTATGATACACAAATTCTAACACTAAAAGACTTTTGTACTCAAATGTCACATATAATTACAAACCATGTAGGAAAGTTAATCCAACAGCGATTTAGAGTTATTTAAACCTTTTCAAGGAAATGAATGGCAGGATATTCATATTTCCGATAACATAGACAATAAATATAATGCTTTCCTTAACACATTTCTCACGCTCTTTGAGAGTTGCTTTCCATTAGAACGTTCTAAACGGGGTACTAGCAGTAATAGGCCGGGGTGGCTGTCTAGTGGGATAACGATATCATGTAGAACAAAGCGGGAATTACATCAAAATTTTATAAGTAGTCACAATCAACCTACGGCAGCCCATTACAAACAGTACTGTAAGGTATTTAAAAATGTTATTAGGAAGGCAAAGAGTATGTGGTATGCAAATAGAATAGCTAATTCGCAGGGTAAAATTAAAACCATATGGTCAATTGTGAAGGAAGTGTCTGGTGAGCAGCACAAGGTCGACGATGTAAAGTCAGTTCGTAGTAAAAATATTTCTGTTACTGGTAAATCAGGCATATGTACAGTATTCAACAATCATTTCCTGAGCATTGATGGTGAATTAAATTAAAATTTAGTTTCTACAGGAAATCATACAAATTTCCTGGCAAATGCGTTTCCGAGATTGATGTCTGAAATTCTCCTCTGTGATACAGACAAGGGAGAAATTGAGTCAATAATTAAATCACAGAAGACTAGGGACTCTCATGGATATGCTGGAGTGCCTAGCAGAATATTAAAGTACTGTGCGCATGTTAGCCCTGTATTTAGCCATATTTGTGATATTTCCTTTAGGAATGGTCAGCTTCCTGAACGATTAAATCACTCAGTAGTAAAGCCACTTTATAAAAAGGGAGAAATAGATAATGTACACAATTTTAGACCTATTTCTATGCCATCAGTGTTTGCTAATTTTATTGGAAAGGCTGTGAATGTAAGGATAAATGATCATTTTATATCACACGATTTGCTGTCAAATGTACAGTTCGGCTTTAGAAGTCATTTAACAACTGAAAATGCTATATTCTATATTCTCTGTGAGGTACTGGATCGATTAAACAAAAGGTTTCGAACGCTAGGCATATTTTTTGATTTAACTAAGGCGTTTCATTGTGTTGATCGCAAAATATTGCTCCAGAAATTGAATCATTACGGAATATGGGGAGTAGCTCACAATTGTTCACCTTTTACTTTAGCATCATACAGCAAAAGGTCATTATTCACGATGTTGAGAATGGCTGTGATGTGGTGTCTGAGTGGGGTATGGTCAAGTGGGGGTGCCCCCAGGGATCAATGTTGGGGCCATTCCTGTTTCTTATTTATATAAATGATATTCCTTCTAATATTATGGAGAACTCTAAAATATTTCTGCTTGCTGACGACACTAGCTTGGTAGTAAAGGATGTTATGTGCAACACTGACCCAGTTTCAAATAGTGCAGGTCATGACCTAAGTTCATGGCTTGTAGAAAATAAACTGACGCTAAATCACAGTAAGACTCAGTTTTTACAGTTTCTAACATACAATTCAACAAAAGATTACGTTTAATTTCACAGAATAGGCATATGATTAGTGAAACTGAACAATTCAAATTTCCAAGTGTTCAGATAGATAGTAAACTGTCGTGGAAAGCCCACGTTCAGGATCTTGTTCAAAGACTTAATGCTGCCATTTTCACTATTCGAACGGTATCTGAAGTGAGTGATCGTTCGACACGAAAATTAGTCTACTTTGCTTATTTTCATTCGCTTATGTTGTATGGTATTACATTTTGAGGTAATTCTTGCCTGTTCTAAAGGGCTATTTTTGGCTCAGAAATGGGCGATTCGGACAATAGGTAGTGTAACTTCACGAACCTCTTGTCGACCCCTATTCAGGAGTCTGAGTATTTTGGCATTGGCCTCTCAATGTATATGTTCCTTGTTGTCATTTCTTGTTAACAATACTAGCTTATTCCCAAGAATAAGGAACTTTCAATAAGTTAATATTCGGGAGAAGTCAAACCTGCACTTGGATTGTAACTCCAATTCAAAAATTTTAGCAGTAATCCACGCGCTTTCAAATCGAAACTGAAGAGTTTCCTCACGGGTGACTCCTTCTGTTCTGTCAAGGAATCCCTTGAAACATTAAGCTGATTCTTGTTGTATTGTTGATTGCTTTTACTTCAACTTTTTTCGGGTTCATAAACATTTTATTTTTATCTGTTATTACTTTTATGTTGTAATTTCACGCACTGAGAAGTTCCATGACCTTGGAGATTTGCTCCTCAATTTCGTTCTACGGTACCTGACGTGTAAATAATATAAAAAAATAACATCAAAAGGTAGGAACTGTTTACGGTTATAATTGATACGTACATACATACATACATACATACATACATGTTCCTGAACATCAATAACATAGCTAAAAATGAAGCAGATTCCTTTTCTGATATCCCCCATTCAGCACCCACACTAGGAATTGGTAATTATTTTATCACACCACTCTTCTTAATAACAGAAATGTCTTTTTCATGTCACTTGAGAACAATTTTGTCTGCATCCTCAAACTCTAGTTTTAATTTTTCTAGTACTTTCGTAGCAGTATGAATTACTCTTTCCTCAAAATTCAGCCGAGATGTAATCTCTCCCATGTACATGTGTTGCATCAGTCATTACAAGAACCACAGACACTGTTAGCATTCAACAGAAAACAATGACAAATACTCAAACGGTTATATTTTTACAATACAGATGGAAGTTATCCACATTAGGAGTCACTCTCACTGGTGAGTTTGTCATAATAAAATTGAGTACATCCAAAAGCAGCCTTCACCATTAGCAATACAGTGGATGAAGTACATCATTCTGAGGTTTTAAATACACAGTTTTGATACAGCTGGTGTCAGCTGAATCCTATAATACACTGAAGAGCAAAAGAAACACCGGCCTAGATGACCCGCGAGCACGCAGAAATACCGCAACATGTAGTGGCATGAACTCGACTCATGTGTGGAGTGGTACTGGAGGGAGGGAACTGGTACCATGTATAGTGCAGGGCTATCCATAAATCCGTAAGACTACGAGGGGATGGAAATCTCTTCTGAACAGCACGTTTCAAGGCATCCCAGATGCGCTCAATAATGTACGTGTCTGAGGAGTTTGGTTGGCAGCGGAAGCGTTTAAATTCAGAAGAGTGTTCCTGTAGCAATTCTGGACGTGTGGGATGTCCCATTCCCCCGCAGAAGTAGGTCAAGTCCGTCAGAATACAGAATGGACATGAATGGATGCAGATGATCAGACCTGATGCTTACGTACGTGTCACCCATCGGTTTCGTATCTAGATGTATCAGGGGTACCATATCACTCCAACTGCACACACCCAACACCATTACAGAGCCTCCACCAGCTTGGACAGCCCCCTGTTGACATGCAGGATCCATGGATTCATGATGTTGTCTGCATACCCGTACAAGACCATCCGTTCGATATAATTTTAAGCGAGACTCGTCCGATCAGGCAACATGATTCCAGTCATCAGTAGCCCAATTTTGGTGTTGACAGGCCCGGGAGAGGTGTAAAACTTTGCGTGGTGCAGTCATCAAGGGTACACGAGAGGGCCTTCGGCTGGGAAAGCCTGTATTGATGATGTTTCGTTGAATGTTTCGCACGCTGATACTTGTTGACGCACCAGTATTTAAATCTGCAGCTATTAACGGAAAGGTTGCACTTTCGTCACTTTGGACGATTCTCTTCTGTCGTCGTTTCTCCCATTCTTGCAGGATCTTTTTCCGGCCACAGTGATGTTTGAGATTTGATGTTTTACCGGATTCCTGATACTCACGGTGCACTCGTGAAGTGATGCGGGAAAATCGATACTTCATCGCTACCTCGGAGATGCTGTGTCCCATCGCTCGTGCGCCTACTATAACACCACGTTCACACTCACTTAAACCTGCCATTGTGGCAGAGGAAACTGATCTGACAACTGCGCCAGACACTTGTTGTCTTATAAAGGCAATGCCGACCGCAGCGGCGTATTCTGCCTGTTCATCTATCTCGATACTTGAATACATATGCCTACATCAGTTTCTTTCTCGCTTCTGTGTGTGTACTACGGGGTGTTATCCAGTAAGCTACATCCATTTTTTTTCCTATAATAATTTTTGGATGATATCTTTCCGTGTTCCTAGTACTTCAACTTTTTTTTTTTTTTTGTCATCAGTATACTAACTGGTTTGATGCGGCTCGCCACGAATTCCTTTCCTGTGCTAACCTCTTCATCTCAGAGTAGCACTTGCAACCTACGTCCTCAATTATTTGCTTGACGTATTCCAATCTCTGTCTTCCACTACAGTTTTTGCCCTCTACAGCTCCCTCTAGTACCATGGAAATCATTCCCTCATGTCTTAGCAGATGTCCTATCATCCTGTCCCTTCTCCTTATCAGTGTTTTCCACATATTCCTTTCCTCTCCGATTCTGCGTAGCACCTCCTCATTCCTTACCTTATCAGTCCACCTAATTTTCGACATTCGTCTATAGCACCACATCTCAAATGCTTCGATTCTCTTCTGTTCCGGTTTTCCCACAGTCCATGTTTCACTACCATACAATGCTGTACTCCCGACGTACATCCTCAGAAATTTCTTCCTCAAATTAAGGCCGGTACTTGATATTAGTAGACTTCTCTTGGCCAGAAATGCCTTTTTTGCCATAGCGAGTCTGCTTTTGATGTCCTCCTTGCGCCGTCCGTCATTGGTTATTTTACTGCCTAGGTAGCAGAATTCCTTAACTTCATTGACTTCGTGACCATCAATCCTCATGTTAAGTTTCTCGCTGTTCTCATTTCTACTACTTCTCATTACCTTCGTCTTTCTCCGATTTACTCTCAAACCATACTGTGTACTCATTAGACTGTTCATTCCGTTCAGCAGATCATTTAATTCTTCTTCACTGTCACTCAGGATAGAAATGTCATCAGCGAATCGTTGATATCCTTTCACCTTGTATTTTAATTCCACTCCTGAACCTTTCTTTTATTTCCATCATTGCTTCCTCGATGTACAGATTGAAGAGTAGGGGCGAAAGGCTACAGACTTGTCTTACACTCTTCTTAATACGAGCACTTCGTTCTTGATCGTCCACTATTATTATTCCCTCTTGGTTGTTGTACATATTGTATATGACCCGTCTCTCCCTATAGCTTACCCCTACTTTTTTCAGAATCTCGAACAGCTTGCACCATTTTATATTGGCGAACGCTTTTTCCAGGTCGACAAATCCTATGAAAGTGTCTTGATTTTTCTTTAGCCTTGCTTCCATTATTAGCCGTAACGTCAGAATTGCCTCTCTCGTCCCTTTCCTTTTCCTAAAGCCAAACTGATCGTCACCTAGCGCATTCTCAATTTTCTTTTCCATTCTTCTGTATATTATTCTTGTAAGCAGCTTTGATGCATGAGCTGTTAAGCTGATTGTGCGATAATTCTCGCACTTGTCAGCTCTTGCCGTCTTCGGAAATGTGTGGATGATGCTTTTCCGAAAGTCAGGTGGTATATCGCCAGACTCATATATTCTACACACCAACGTGAATAGTCGGTATGTTGCCACTTCCCCCAATGACTTTAGAAATTCTGATGGAATGTTATCTATCCCTTCTGCCTTATTTGGCCGTAAGTCCTCCAAAGCTCTTTTAAATTCCGATTCTAATACTGGATCCCCTATTTCTTCTAAACCGACTCCTGTTTCTTCTTCTATCACATCAGACAAATCCTCACCCTCATAGAGGCTTTCAATGTATTCTTTCCACCTATCTGCTCTCTCCTCTGCATTTAGCAGTGGAATTCCCGTTGCACTCTAAATGTTACCACCGTTGCTTCTAATGTCACCAAAGGTTGTTTTGACTTTCCTGTATGCTGAGTCTGTCCTTCCGGCAATCATGTCTTTTTCGATGTCTTCACATTTTTCCTGCAGCCATTTCGTCTTAGCTTCCCTGCACTACCTATTTATTTCATTCCTCAGCAGCTTGCATTTCTGTATTCCTGATTTTCCCGGAACATGTTTGTACTTCCTCCTTTCATCAATCAACTGAAGTATTTCTTCTGTTACCCATGGTTTCTTCGCAGCTACCTTCTTGGTACCTATGTTTTCCTTCCCAACTTCTGTGATGGCCCTTTTTAGAGATGTCCATTCCTCTTCAACTGTACTGCCTACTGCGCTATTCCTTATTGCTGTATCTATAGCGTTAGAGAACTTCAAACGTATCTCGTCATTCCTTAGTACTTCCGTATCCCACTTCTTTGCGTATTGATTCTTCCTGACTAATGTCTTGAACTTCAGCCTACTCTTCATCACTACTATATTGTGATCTGAGTCTATATCTGCTCCTGGGTACGCCTTACAATCCAGTATCTGATTTCGGAATCTCTGTCTGACCATGATGTAATCTAATTGAAATCTTCCCGTATGTCCCGGCCTTTTCCAAGTATACCTCCTCCTCTTGTGATTCTTGAACAGGGTATTCGTTATTACTAGCTGAAACTTGTTACAGAACTCTTTCTCCTCTTTCATTCCTTGTCCCAAGCCCATACTCTCCTGTAACCTTTTCTTCTACTCCTTCCCCTACAACTGCATTCCAGTCGCCCATGACTATTAGATTTTCGTCCCCCTTTACATACTGCATTACCCTTTCAATATCCTCATACACTTTCTCTATCTGTTCATCTTCAGCTTGCGACGTCGGCATGTATACCTGAACTATCGTTGTCGGTGTTGGTCTGCTGTCGATTCTGATTAGAACAACCCGGTCACTGAACTGTTCACAGTAACACACCCTCTGCCCTACCTTCCTATTCATAACGAATCCTACACCTGTTATACCATTTTCTGCTGCTGTTGATATTACCCGATACTCATCTGACCAGAAATCCTTGTCTTCCTTCAACTTCACTTCACTGACCCCTACTACGTCTAGATTGAGCCTTTGCATTTCCCTTTTCAAATTTTCTAGTTTCCCTACTACGTTCAAGCTTCTGACATTCCACGCCCCGACTCGTAGAACGTTATCTTTTCGTTGATTATTCAATCTTTTTCTCATCGTAACCTCCCCCTTGGCAATCCCCTCCCGGAGATCCGAATGGGGGACTATTCCGGAATCTTTTGCCAATGGAGAGATCATCATGACACTTCTTCACTTATAGGCCACATGTCCTGTGGATACACGTTACGTGTCCTTAATGCAGTGGTTTCCATTGCCTTCTGCATCCTCATGTTGATCATTGCTGATTCTTCCGCCTTTAGGGGCAATTTCTCACCCCTAGGACAAGGGAATGCCCTGAACCTCTATCCGCTCCTCCGCCCTCTTTGACAAGGCCATTGGCAGAATGAGGCTGAATTCTTATGCCGGAAGTCTTCGGCCGCCAATGCTGATTATTTATCAAAATTTAGGCAGCGGCGGGGATCGAACCCGGGACCGAACACGTTTTGATTATGAATCAAAGACGCTACCCTTTTTTTTTTTTTTTTTTCGTAGTTGATCGTTGTGTTTGGTCGTTGCGGACGTCACATGACATCCGTTAAAGTTCGTTTGTTGATCTTTCGACTCAGTTTTTTTTTATTACAGAGGCCAGCCAGCTCTCTGACCGACCACGCTGAGCTACCGTGCCGGCATCCCTAGACCACGGGTTACACGTATTCGTTACTTAATTTTTAGGCACTTTATGCCAGTTCTCTTTTGTGTCACTTTTATTATTCGTTTTACTCCGCTTTTTTCTAGGCGTAGCTCATCCAACAATCACGCTTTGTACACTTTTGCTAAACATCTTTGGGGTGTACTGCATTTTATTATGGCAACACACGATTGGTTGACCCTTAACGTGGATTATTTCCCGAAGAAAATATTACCGTTGTGAGTGCTTTTGTCTTTTATTGAATGTCAACACTATCTATGGTTCTGTATTTCTTCCATTTTATAAAATTTCACCCAGTGATTTGTACTTTTGGCAGAAAAACTTGAATGTGCGACTGTACTGACGTGTAACGGGTAGTTGCGAAAAAGGCATATTTATACAGCCACGCGGCTTTTGGCAACACCCTATCATTCTTGGTCTTTTAGTTGTTATAATTTTATGATAATATTATTGATAATCAAGCCTTGAGTGTCTTTTATTACTATTCACAATGTCTCTTGGCTGTGGTTGAACTCCTCAAAAAGTTGTTTCAAAGTGTTAACAATGTATTCAGGCACGTTCACTGCCGACGAAATGACGTTTCCAGTAAAGTGCGATGACAGTCGCGCGGACCGCTCACGAGACCTCCTTCCACATGCCACGCCGCTACTTACAGGGCAGCGATGTAAACTCGTGTTTACGGCAGTTACATTCCGGTGCCGGGGGTTCCCGCGCTTGGCAGGTGAGCTGGGGCAGCACTTAGCGCGGCTTCCTGGCTCCCGCCTCGACACTCTGCAGCCGCTCCCACCACACCTGCCCTTCCCCTCTTCCCCCCCTACCAACTCCCATCCAACCCTTCCCAACCCTCTCCCCTTCCCTCTGCTTACCGTTATCGATTGCAGATGTGTCTGCATCTGCTCCGTGTTCCTGCGGCCGACTTCATCCCGCCTCCGGGTAACCGCCATCTGGGGCAGAGTTGCTCCGGGCAACAATTAACCCGAACCCCCTGGGCGCCGCCACTTTCAAAGGAAACTTTTTCAGATACGCTCAAAAAACTGCCTCTTACGACGAAACGGTTGCATTATCTCAGGAATATCACACGAGAGTGTTTCTTAACAACCCGCCAATCACGTATTTCTTGTAAGAGTGACTTTCTTTCACACACAATTGGAGAATGAGAAATTGCCATTTTGTAAAGTTGGTGTCAATTGATAGACTTGCTATGCGTGGTTAAGCTATACATTTTCTTTATGAAAAGGTCATAAAATTACAGACTGTCGAGGATACTTTGGAGTTCAATTTGAATATTTTATACAAGGTGGTTCAGCTGCCTCTACAGATGTTTCATGCAAACCGCAGCGGCTTCAAAACCGATGTGTGAGTTTCTCATTTTCTGTCGCTTGCAACAGGCAGTCTATTAGTCCCACAGAAAAAAATGAACAGGATCTTTTTGTAGGAAATTTAATGTAGTTAAATTTTCTGTTGGGATACGTTTCCCCTAGAGTCCACACTTTTCGCGCTATTCAAGAAAAACGTACAAAACTGACCTTCGAACGCACCTCTACCTCCACACTTATTCCTCAGCAGTCAAGATTCTTTAGTATGTTGTTCGTGGTACTCCCTCCTACCAATAACAGTGAGGGTAATGAAAGAGAAACAATTTTTGTGAACATTATGTTGAAACTAATTACGTTAACAACTCGATCCGAACTTCAGCTTTAGAGGCATACTAGTTTCCTAGTGAGAAGTCGTTACGAATAGACTTCTTATTTCGTTCTGTTAAAATTCATAAAAGGGGTAGGTAAAATTAACACAGATGTCAGTTTTAAATCTGCAAGTGTTCGACTAAGCTGGTGGCGTAATAAGGCCAGTCAATGAAAACCAAAAATGTGGAATTCGTGCAGTCACAAATTTTTGTAGTGGTAACAGGTCATCAACAACGTACAAGAAACCTTGACCGGTGGAGGCTACGCGTGGAAGTGGGGGCGCTTCTGAAGTTCGCTATTGTACGGTTTTCTTCAATAATTCGAAACCTACGGCGACTAGAGGAAACGAAACCCATTACAGAACTTAACTACATCAAATTTTCTACAAAAAGGTCGTGTTCATTCATCTGCATGAATAACAGTTCGCACTTAGCGATCGAGAAAATATGAAAATGTTGAGCGTGGTATTTGAAGACCAGATATAACAGTGCGGGTTGCATAAGACAACATCGGTAGGATTACCCTGTAGACCCTCCTGCAAATGCAGTCAAGTATAGTGTCTTGACAAGAAGGCTGAGCGTAAAACACCGTGGTAACGCATGGTCTCTCCGGTAACGTCAGAACGGTCGCTAATGGAGTGATCAATATAAACATTACATGTTTTTCACTATCACGCACTATGGAGTATAACATACATACTGGTCGCATGTCAGACGATCAGGAGATGTACACAACCGTCCCATCAGCACCAAGCACACTTTTGAATATCTGAGTCGAACAATTAATCCTAATTATTGAGTTGTTCACTTATGTTTCAACACTGTGAATCTGTAGGTCGTTAACACTACTAAAGGGAAAATCTTGTTTAAAAAAAATTAAAAACTGGATGATTCTACACGAAAACTGTCACAGCATAACTTGACAGTTAGACAGTAAACGTTAATTATGATTAAATAAAGAGAGTACTTAAGGAAAATAATTAATTGATAGAAGTATTGCAAGCATATCATAGTTAGTCTTAAGACACTGGAGAGGGAAGAGAGGGCCTCTGGAGTACATGGGTTCATAAAATAACCAAATCAAATGGTTCAAATGGCTCTGAGCACTATGGGACTTAACATCTGAGGTCATAAGTCCCCTAGAACGTAGAACTACTTAAACCTAACTAACCTAAGGACATCACACATCCATGCCCAAGGCAGGAATAGAACCTGCGACCGTAGCAGTCGCGCGGTTCCGGACTGAAGCGCCTAGAAACGCTCGGCCAACGCGGCCGGCCATAAAATAACCAAAGAGAAGGTTCTAGTGGGTTCTACCATAGGTATCAACGTCTTCAGAAATTAAGATATATGAAAGCGGTTTAGAAAAAATTTATGACAAGCTCGACGACGGCATTGCCTGCCAAACGTACCAGGTGTGTTCCAAAAGTAATGGGACTTTTTAATTGCGCATGATTCGTTAGTGCGATACGCACGACGGTGTTGTGTTAGTGTCTAAAAATCATCCGTATGGTGTTTACCATATCGAATGATTAATAATCTGTTAAATGCAAAAACTTTTAATAAGTGTTTTGATAGCAGAGGCGATTATTTACTTTATATGAAAATGAGATAGAGAATCCGTATTACATTTTGCTATAATAATATTACATTTTTCTATAAGAATGGATTAAATGCAACAAATATTCAAAAATGTTAAGTATTGCTATAGGTGAGTGTGCTATGAGTAAAACAAGCATTGGCGGGTGGTATAAATGTTCCGAAGAAGGCCGTGAGATGTTGAAGAAATAAGGAATAACCAACAGATCGCCAACATGAAAGCCGCGCGGAGTGGCCGCTCGGTTTGAGGCGCCATGTCACGGATTACGCGGCTCCTCCTGCCGAAGGATCGATCCTCCGTCGGGCATGTGTGTGTGTGTGTGTGTGTGTGTGTGTGTGTGTGTGTGTGTGTGTGTGTGTTGTTCTTAGCATACGTTAGTTTAAGTAGTGTGTATGTCTAGGGACCGATGACCTCAGCAGTTTAGTCCCTTAGAAATTCACACACGTTTGAACCAACACGAAATGGTCAAATTAAATTATACGGAAGTTGCGAAAAGAATGTGTCCCGTAGACGACGACATCATTAGAGACGAAACACAAATTTGGATTGGACAAGAATGGAGGAGGAAAGTGTCCTTGTGTTTTTCAAAGGAGTGGTTTCGGCGTTTACCTCATGGTAGAGAAAGCAATGGAAACCTTATACGGATTATTTAAAAAATCGCAGAAAAAGCAGAACAATGATTTGTTATATTTAGAAATTGGGGAAGGTACAGCAGGAGCCGAGAAAGATATATCCAAACTAAAATTAAAGTTTCTCAAATTTGAGCAACTGATAGCTGGTCTGACGAGAAGAGAGGCTGTGAGGGTGTTAATGTAAGACCACTTTTGTAGTCGAAGGAACCTGTATTCATGAAAACGTATCAAATATGCTGATCAGAATTGAGAAAGACATTCCTGAAATAGTAAGCCTAAACAAAATTTATATTACAAATTACGATCCAAAGAAAAAAGTAAACAAAAACGTTGTGCTGTAGCAGGATAACCACCATAAAATGGTTATTAGTCTACTAAATGTGAGGGCACTAGAATGAATAGCTAAAATAAATTATTGTGGCCCCATTAAAAGAAGAAGGGAATGGATTATGGGACATTCTTCAGGCAAACAGGAGTACTTCACTTGGCATACGGTCCGTCTCTTGATCCGTCTCAATAACTTGTAAACTGATGTCGTACGTGGTACGCTATACGAGGAGAAATGTAACACTAAAGACTAAATAAACTTTTTAGAATTACATGCAAAGGACTGCTAGCGTCTTTCAGGATGTTATTCTATAACTCTGACATTGGAATGTTATGTCATACCACTAGACCGTAATTCACCAAAATTCAACATCCACGTTCTGAAAATGCAATGGCTTAGAAGCACTTATAAATTTTAACCAATAATTCTTACATAAACATCAAGCACGTAGGCCCTGGTAGGCGACGATAACTCAGAAATATGCGCCATTTAGTTCATCATCTTGAATGTGGAAGAACTTTGCACATTGAAATGACTATATCACTGTGATCTGAGCACTGAACAAAATTTCGTGAAAAATGAAAAGCTATAAAAAACTCATTTATTGTGTACTATTCTGTGTCTGCATGAATACATCGCAGTTTTCATTGGAGCCTCAAATATTGCTGCAGAGAAATTACGTATTTCTGCGCATTCTCTTTTGATCCTTTGTAAAACAATGAGGTGCTTTACTTCTCCACATTCGAATCAGTGTCCTCTTTCTGCTAATAACGCTCTGTCTTCGAGTATTGAGACTCAAATATAGGCTCTCTTAAAAAGTAATCTTTTTTTTACTTTTTTGTTTAGTTTTCCAAAAGAAATCTTTGATGTTAACTCTTTGTCTGCATGAATGGCCCATTTCTATCGTTCGAGAGATATCACTTGACATACTATACTGCTTAGTATCAACAGGGACGTCCATAGTAAAAAGAAAAGTCTCGGCGCAGGGAAATGTCAGCTGGCATAAGCCGAGGGACACGTTTAATGGGGCTAATTGAAAAGATTCTCAATTAGTACACTTACATTGGAACCTTCACAGCCGCGCGGTCTATGGCGCCTTGTCACGGTCCGTGCGGTTCCTCCCGTCTGAGGTTCGAGTCCTCCCTCAGGCATTGGCGTGTGTGTGTTGTCCATAGCCTAAGTTAGTTTAAGTTAGGTTAAATAGTGTGTGAGCCTAGGGACCGCTGACCTTAGAAGTTTGGTCCCATAGGACATTCCCATAAATTTACAATTTGGAACTATCACAAAACTAGGTTGTGGTATGTAACGTGTAAGTGTTTAATGAAGCGAGCTGTATTCCTATTGCCTTATCCATTTTTTGCAGTTTCATATTCTCTCTCTTTCCTTCTTTCTTTCACTGGTGCCATGTACTACACTGACGCAGGGTCGGCATTGGCAGGAACGGATGTGGAAAGGTTAGTGGAAAGGGGTGGCGGGATGCCCTTCCTGCCGCCACCCCGTACCGTCCGGGACGGAATTAGTGTATCCCTGCTGTCTGCGTCTAGTATAATTCATGGAATAGTGCAAACGTGTTCAGATGTCTGCGAGTCGTGTAACTGAGGCGGAACGTGTGACCAGCCCAGTATTCGCCTAGCAGGATGTGGAAAACCGCCTAAAAACCACATTCAGGCCGGCCGGCACAACGGCCCTCGTCGTTAATCCCCCGGACGGATTCGATCCGGGACCGGCGCGCCTACCCGAGTACAGGAAGCAGCGCGTTAGCGCTCTCGGCTACCCTGGCGTGTACTTTCGTAATTATTCTCTCTGTTAAATTTAATACCACATGTTATATCCAAGGATATCTACTGGATCTGGACTTTTCACTTATTTGATTTTCTGTTGCCTTAACTATTTCATCTATCACAACTACTCATTAATCTTTTATTGTATTCCTTTCCGCTGATTTACTGAACAGTTGCACAATGATTTCTTTGAAACTGACGACCACCTATGGTTTTTTAAACTTATTCAGGTTCCATCTTATTAATTTCCTACTTATCTGTAATTTCTTCAGTTTTAATCTGCAGTTGATACCCAATAAATTATGGCGATAGCCCACGTTCTCTAGCGAAAACGATTTGCAATTAAAATCTAGTTCTTACTCTGTCGTACCATCTCATAATTTACGTATAGCCTTGCCGTTCACCCGATCTTATGAATATCCCGGCCATTTTTATGCCGCTTTTCTTGTGGGCGATGCATGAGTTTATTACCTGCTGTATAGGAAAGATGAAATATTAGGGCTTAATGTCCCGTTATCAGAGATAGAGCAGAAGCTTGGTTGTTTCAAGGATGTTTATTACTGAAGTTCTCACATGTGAGGATGATGACGTCACATGCATTGCAGTTTTAAAATCAAAACAATTAATTAAGTAAAAGTGCAAGCAAAACATAGAATGCACAAGCACGGTGGGGAAAATCTCATCAAATTGCACAGCAACTTGTAAAACTCAAAATCAGATATTCGAAATCCGAAAATGCCATTTCCCATTATCAATCATTACATGAAGTACGTTATCCTTAATAACTCCTACACGGATACAATTATTAACTGCAGCAAATTATAAATTCTCGTTAGTCACCCACTAGGACTACGAGATAATGATATGGGAAACTCATGCTGCTTTCATACTACATGTAACTATGGAAGACTGATAGTATTGACACATTTGTATTATAAACTTTTTAATAAACTCACCTCTAATTCTTTATGCACATTCCTGAACTGAAATGTAACTTATTGTGTTCAGCTTTCGTATCAAGCACCATATGCTCATATTACTCCACTGCTTTATTTTGCCGGCCGAAGTGGCTGTGCGGTTAAAGGCGCTGCAGTCTGGAACCGCAAGACCGCTCCGGTCGCAGGTTCGAATCCTGCCTCGGGCATGGATGTTTGTGATGTCCTTAGGTTAGTTAGGTTTAACTAGTTCTAAGTTCTAGGGGACTAATGACCTCAGCAGTTGAGTCCCATAGTGCTCAGAGCCATTTGAACCATTTTTGCTTTATTTTTTACAACTTTCTCATTTATCATAATTAATAGCAACTTTTACGATAATCATTCCAGAGTCTTGCTGTAAGTTGAAATAAACTCGTCTCATTCCCACATATTTTAATAGTCCACTTGATTTTTCTGTATTGTATTTATAGGGCCTGTAAGTTTGGTCAACTCTTAATCGCATCAGAACCAACTGTGGGAGATGCGCCGACTCCTTACACAGATGGGGTAAACTTCCTTCGGCCGCTTGCGACTGTGGTGCTGAGAGACAGACGGTCAAACACATCGTGCAGGAATGCCCACTAAGGGCATACGAGGGTGACCCACAGGATTTCCTAATGGCGACTCAAGAGGCAATCGACCATTTATTATCCAAGCTGGACGTCTGCTTGTGATTGCTCTTCTGTGAGTGTAAATTTACAATTGGCGGTGTCCTTATATACAAACTGTTATTTATTGCTCTGTTTATACATGTGTGATTTTTTTTTAAATCGTGTTGTTTCTGTAATTTTTACTGTGATGTTATGAGCCATACGCTAAATAAATAAATAAGGGCCTTTAATGTAATTTTATGGAAAATATGTAATATTCATTTCTTCCATTTTAGCTGCGAGTGTATCGTGTTTACCCCCTTCATACACCTCCCATTCTAGGAAAACCCGCCTTCGACCGCTCATTCCTCATCTCTACCTGAATTCCACGCACGCCTTACCTCGCCCTGCCACTCTATCTCGCGCCGTGAGCTGACTTCATGTAGTAACACAATCTCCTCCACGTCCTGTGCACAGACTCCTTCGACGACGGTTACACAAAGTGTTAGCAACGAATAAATTGTGGTCTGTACAAATTTCTATCAGGTGCTTACCCTTTTAGTTCCTTGCCCCAGTCGATGACGCTCAACTACTTTTCATTCTCTTCCTTTTTGTGCTGCCGAATTGTGGTCACCTACCAAAGTTAAATTTTCGTCTCTCTTAACAAACTGAGTAATTTCCTAAAAAATTTTAATATTTTCATCAGCCGAGGAGCCAGCAGGTATACAGGGTGTTACAAACAGGTGCGGCCAAACTTTCAGGAAACATTCCTCACACACAAATAAAGAAAAGATGTTATGAGGACATGTGTCCGGAAATGCTTAATTTCCATGTTAGAGCTCATTTTAGTTTCGTCAGTATGTACTGTACTTCCTCGATTCACCGCCAGTTGGCCCAATTGAAGGAAGGTAATGTTGACATCGGTGCTTGTGTTGACATGCGACTCATTGCTCTACAGTACTAGCATCAAGCACATCAGTACGTAGCATCAACAGGTTAGTGTTCATCACGAACGTGGTTTTGCAGTCAGTGCAATGTTTACAAATGCGGAGTTGGCAGATGCCCATTTGATGTATGGATTAGCTCGGGGCAATAGCCGTGGCGCGGTACGTTTGTATCGAGACAGATTTCCAGAACGAAGGTGTCCCGACAGGAAGTCGTTCGAAGCAATTGATCGGCGTCTTAGGGAGCACGGAACATTCCAGCCTATGATTCGCGACTGGGGAAGACCTAGAACGACGAGGACACCTGCAATGGACGAGGCAATTCTTCGTGCAGTTGACGATAACCCTAATGTCAGCGTCAAAGAAGTTGCTGCTGTACAAGGTAACGTTGACCACGTCACTGTATGGAGAGTGCTACGGGAGAACCAGTTGTTCCCGTACCATGTACAGCGTGTGCAGGCACTATCAGCAGCTGATTAGCCTCCACGGGTACACTTCTGCGAATGGTTCATCCAACAATGTGTCAATCCTCATTTCAGTGCAAATGTTCTCTTTACAGATGAGGTTTCACTCCAACGTGATCAAATTGTAAATTTTCACAATAAGCATGTGTTGGCTGACGAGAATCCGCACGCAATTGTGCAATCACGTCATCAACACAGATTTTCTGTGAACGTTTGGGCAGGCATTGTTAGTGATGTCTTGATTGGGCCCCATGTTCTTCCTCCTACGCTCAATGGAGCACGTTATCATGATTTCATACGGGATACTCTACCTGTGCTGCTAGAACATGTGCCTTTACAAGTACGACACAACATGTGGTTCATGCACGATGGAGCTCCTGCACATTTCAGTCGAAGTGTTCGTACGCTTCTCGACAGCAGATTCGGTGACCGATGGATTGGTAGAGGCGGACCAATTCCATGGCCTCCACGCTCTCCTAACCTCAACCCTCTTGACTTTCATTTATGGGGGCATTTGAAAGCTCTTGTCTACGCAACCCCGGTACAAATGTAGAGACTCTTCGTGCTCGCATTGTGGACGGGTGTGATACAATACGCCATTCTCCAGGGCTGCATCTGCGCATCGGGGATTCCATGCGACGGAGGGTGGATGCATGTCCTCGCTAACGGAGGACATTTTGAACATTTCCTGTACCAAAGTGTTTGCAGCCACGCTGGTACGTTCTGTTGCTGTGTGTTTCCATTCCATGATTAATGTGATTTGAAGAGAAGTAACAAAATGAGCTCTAACATGGAAAGTAAGCGTTTCCGGACACATGTCCACATAACATATTTTCTTTCTTTGTGTGTGAGGAATGTTTCCTGAAAGTTTGGCCGTACCTTTTTGTAACACCCTGTATACAATTGTACTAGTGAAGTAGGGCCTGGCTATGTATGAATCATTCGAGTAACCTGATTGAAGTCCCCATAATGGACTCCAAGTCAACAATGAGATATGCCTTTTTCTATGCCACCGGGAATCAAAATAGATTTCTCCGTATGGAACGCCAAAGCACTAGTTGTTAACCTCAGCCACGGAGGAAGTTTTGGTTAATTTTTAGCGAAGAGTAGAAATGTGAAGACCACTAACCATTCATTGGTTGATTGCTAACTAATCATTAAATTAGAAAAATGTAAAGTTCAGAAATCTGAGAAGTGCTCCTAGTAAAGCTACGAAGTTTTCCCAGAAACCGTAGATAGTCATGGGACTTTTTCGTGATCGAGAATAACTTTAGTAGCACATATTTTCTCTAACTATAGATGTCAGATCAGTGGCGTCACCTGTGATATGGTACTACAGTTCTCAGCTGAGTGTGTTACAGTGATATGTTACAAGTTTTCACGTGACCGTTAGTACTACAGAGGGAAACTAACACGAGAAATACTGCCAAATGATTGTTCATACCCATGACTCTTGTAAACACTACACTTTTTTCTGGAGCAGAATTAATGTAAGTTATATCACGTTATATAGGCATCCTTTTTCATTTGTCTACAGTTTCCAAAGTACGCGCTTATATTTCAGCCTAAAAATGGATACGTCTCATGTGTAACGTCGAAATTTATGGCATTTGGTACTGCGATTTCTTGTTTTCCATTTAAAAATTTATTCAGTGCTAAAATGTAACAAACGTAGATAGAATTCTGTACAAGAATCCTAAAGGTATTATTAAGTAGAACACTACATCACAATAACATGACTGTAAGTTCATATATTTTTGCTCTAATGATCTTAAAAATTGTTAAAAAGATTATTTCTTGGATTTTTCTATGAATTTATGTTTTTGGTCGTAGTATAATAAGATCCATCTTCAGCAACAAAGGTAATTTACATTTAGTGTGTAACACGACTATAACAACACAATACAGAACTTTTTTACATTAAATGAAGCTATCGGGCTATTATCAGACCCTAAATATACTACATACACAAGAGACAGATGACAATAAAAAGCTTCATTCTTAGTGTGTGCATGTACTGTAGGATTGATTTTGGTAGGGTAACGTACCATTTGATGGAATGTCCGAAACGTATAGTAAAATGAGAATAAAATTTAAAAAAGAAGTGTAAATTAAATTTTGTGTTTACATATTTCAAAACAAATTTTCGTTACGCAGCTTGCTGCCAGCCTGTGAAAAATGTAGCTATTCTGCAATATACTTTCCTTTATTTTGCCTCTTTCGGATAACCTGGTCAGACTTCAGAAATGTATGAAACAGAAAAGCAATGTAAGGAGAGTATTTGTCGTCGTTCAGTTTTTAGATTTGCTGCTACTTTCGAGTTTTTCGTACAGTGAAAAGCGCGTAAAAAGGTTATGTCATGAACAGTTAGAGCACCTCGTTCCTCATTCAACCACCCAGACATCTCTGTTTAAAGTAGTCCAGCATGTCACACGTACTTTGATGTAAAAGTCGTGTGACTTGGGCCTCCCATCGGGTAGACCGTTCGAGTTGACGCCACTTCGGCGACTTGCGCGTCGATGGGGATGAAATGATGATGATTAGGACAACACAACACCCAGTCCCTGAGCAGAGAAAATCTCCGACCCAGCCGGGAATCGAACCCGGGCCCTTAGAATTGACATTCTGTCGCCCTGACGACTCAGCTACCGGGGGCGGACGCGACTTTGATACCAGAGCAACAAATATCATCTTCTTGTTGATCCGTCAACTTTCTCTAACATTGTCTTTTATACACTTTTCGAAACAACATTCCACGTGTGCTAATAACCGCCTTCGTGGCTGCTTCTTCATTTTCACACGCGATTGCCGCTGCGCTCCGCCCACTTTCACAACTAAATACACATTATTATTTCTTGTATTCGCCGATAATTAATACGAGATGGAAGCGCTGCTGGTATTTGCAGCACAAGGTAACCACCAGAAGCAGCGTCGAAACACCATAATAAGAAAATTCTCATCAAGGACACTGACTCATCAATAATCATTATCCACATCAGCAGCGTCACGAGTAAGTCAATCTTTTTTCCATCACTGTAAGGATAAACAGCAAAATAACAGAGCTACCGTCACACCGTATGCGAAAGGGATTATGTTGAAGCCAATAAGGGAAATAAAAGAACTAAATGCTGTTGGGTGCATGCACTGCACGCCACCCCTCACGTACGGAGAGTAGCGGCGGAGTGGATCCGCTATCCCTACATCTCCATAATATACACGAAGAACAGTGGTGGGATTCGAGAACGATTTCCGTGCGCTATCTCGCAAAGGTCAAGTGTCGCTGAAGGGCAGCGGAGTATGACATTTCACTCCTGGGAGCCGTGTCGCCGTAGCACCTGTTCCTGTAGACATTCCGTCGATGCGAGGGTGGGAGAGAGAGGGAGAAGAAAATACACAGAGAGAGAGAGGGGATAAGCCTTTCGAATCCGCCAGAGACTGCACTGCGCTGAATGGGCTGCGGGCAGCCGGGCCGAGGTGCTTTCTGAGTGGAATGGCGTGCGATACCGCTCGCCCCGTGTGATGGCCGTGCGCAACACCTGCTACTCAGGGGCCCTCTCCTGCACTTCGCCTATATCGAGGGCATTCCCTCGAATCTCTGACCGCTAGAATTCATACCACTGTGTACACACTCTAAGCGCAGCATTCGTGGCAAACGTCTTCCTCGAAACATTCTGTCGTTCGGAGCAATTCTACAAGTCTCCGTGGCAACTGAGATTGAGGCCAAAATCTTCTAGTTTCTTACACTACTTCATGTTTCTCTTTATTTTTTTCTTACATTATCGATATATCCATGTCAATCTTTTCCAGGGTCTTCTAGTATCCCGGGATTAGTCGAAACGTCGATCGTTGAAAAAATAAATGAGGAGAAAGATGAGGCAGCCGAAAACCCTAAATGATTTTATCAAAACTACTTCATATTTGTATGGACACTTTGCCGAAAGATACAGCAATCTGTAAGCAACACAGAACAAGTCATACCACGCGTGGAACGTTTTTGCGTGGCTTTCGTTCCCTTCCTTCTAGTGTTAAGGAGGAGCCTCTTGGTTTACACAGTGATTCATCTCCTTCGTAATCTACATTAGAAATGCTCAGTCTATGATGTCATCATATCAATTCACATCATTAAGATTTTATTTTTACTCTGTTTTAATCACAGTCTATATACAGGGCAGTGGAGGTCCGACACATGTGATACGTTCACGTAATTAATTTTATGATAATGGCTTAAAAATTCTTGTTTTACGACATGCTAGGGACCTTGAACGTGACTGATTGATGCAGGTAGTCTTACTGTAAATACGATATAAATTGATAATACTGAGTACTCTTTGCGAAACTGCAACATCACGTGTATATATGGCACTAGTTTGACCTGCACCTGAGGCCAATCGGTGACTCTGAAATTACCATTAACACTAAGATATTCTGTAGCTGACCATAGCTAGTTCTACTGTCTAAAAAATGCCATAATACCCGTCATCACAAACAGGTTAGTAAATCTTCTGTCTCGAATTTCTGTATTTTACAGAATATCGACCCTTAAAAAATCAAGAAAGACCTAATATGACACATTTCTGTACCAGTATTCCTACTGTTTTCATTTGGCCCGCCATGAAACTTTCTTCAGTGCCAACCTCTCCATTTCAGAGTACCATTTCCGCCCAATATTCTCAGTTGTTTTTTCGATTATTACGATCTCTGCCTTTCCCTAAAGGTTTTACCCTCTACAGTCCCATGAAGAACAATATCCTGTCCACTACGTCCCTTCGCCTTGCCGACTTTTTTCAAGTGTTTCAACTATTGCTCTCTTGGCCGAATCAGTGGAGAACGTCATTCAGTATCTTATCTGTCTACCTAATTTTAAACATCCTTCTACACCACCACATCTCAGACACTTCCATTCTCTACTTCCCGTTTCTAGTTTTTCAATAGTCCATGATTTACTATCACTTCGTTATTTATTTTCTTTTTTTTTTTCTGACTGGTTTGATGTAGCCCAGCACGAATTTCTCTTCTGTGCGAGGACCATTCGCAACCGTCTCCATGAAGCTGGGCTACGGTCCCGCACACCGTTAGGCCGTCTTCCGCTCACGCCCCAACATCGTGCAGCCCGCCTCCAGTGGTGTCGCGACAGGCGTGAATGGAGGGACGAATGGAGACGTGTCGTCTTCAGCGATGAGAGTCGCTTCTGCCTTGGTGCCAATGATGGTCGTATGCGTGTTTGGCGCCGTGCAGGTGAGCGCCACAATCAGGACTGCATACGACCGAGGCACACAGGGCCAACACCCGGCATCATCGTGTGGGGAGCGATCTCATACACTGGCCGTACACCACTGGTGATCTTCGAGGGGACACTGAATAGTGCACGGTACATCCAAACCGTCATCGAACCCATCGTTCTACCATTCCTAGACCGGTAAGGGAACTTGCTGTTCCAACAGGACAATGCACGTCCGCATATATCCCGTGCCACCCAATGTGCTCTAGAAGGTGTAAGTCAACTACCCTGGCCAGCAAGATCTCCGGATCTGTCCCCCATTGAGCATGTTTGGGACTGGATGAAGCGTCGTCTCACGCGGTCTGCACGTCCAGCACGAACGCTGGTCCAACTGAGGCGCCAGGTGGAAATGGCATGGCAAGCCGTTCCACAGGACTACATCCAGCATCTCTACGATCGTCTCCATGGGAGAATAGCAGCCTGCATTGCTACGAAAGGTGGATATACACTGTACTAGTGCCGACATTGTGCATACTCTGTTGCCTGTGTCTATGTGCCTGTGGTTCTGTCAGTGTGATCATGTGATGTATCTGACGCCAGGAATGTGTCAATAAAGTTTCCCCTTCCTGGGACAATGAATTCACGGTGTTCTTATTTCAATTTCCAGGAGTGTATATATATATATATATAATGTATGCTACACAGTGCATGCACGTGTGAGACTGTTAGTGCGCCATAACCAACACGTATCCACGTATCAGGCGAAAACTGTGTACTATTTTGAGCAATCTCTGCAAGGTGCAGTCTCTCGCCACGGTCCCAGACAGAGTGCTCCAAGGAAACTGATCGTTTCATGCATTTAAATTTACTGCTGTCTGAATTTTCTTTTCCATCCTTTCAACAGCTAAGTGCGACTGTTACACCGAAGGGAGAAAACAGCTCGGTAAATGGAGTGCACGTAATGAAAGCCAACACGACCCTCCTATAGTGGCGCTTATTCTCCAATAAAAGGGTTGTTCTTTTTCCGGTGCGCCGTCTCGGCTGACGCCGTTCGCAGCGCCGAGTCGCGATACAATGAAGCGGGGAGGCTGCGAGGGAACTAAACAGACGATGGGGCGGCATTCAGGCCGTTTACGCCGCCTCCGCCTCCGCCCCCGCGGGCACTTGCTCGGCTGCCGGGTCGCGCCCCCGCCCTCTCTACCTGCGCGGCCTCACAAAGGCCGCCCTCCTGATTCCGCCGCGGGCCGCGCCGTTGCGAACAAAGGGGGACAGCCGTCACCGCCCGCGCCGCCGGAAATTTGCCGGTCGCCGCTGCCGCCTGCGCCGGCGTCGCCGCCGCATCCCGCTGACGGGCGCCACTACTGCGGTGCAACAAGTAGAGCGGGGCCCAGCCAGCCGGCACTGCACCCGCCCTGAAGGCGGAAGAGCCGCGTATCCAATGGTTGACACTGCCCCTCGATTCCGATGAGTGGCTGTAAAGTACACTGCGACGACGAGAGAGGAGTAGGATGTGCTAGGCACCGAACAGTAACATCTGAACCAGAAAAGAAATTGAACAATTTAACTGATGATAGCTAACTATTGGGTTTAATCTCTTCAGGAGTAGTGTTTCAACATAGATTAAACAAGCACATATGAACTAAAACACAAAGGAAAAACGTCCATGAGCAAAAATTTTACACCAATATAACTAACATGAATGGACATCCGTTATTAGCTCGTAATAGACAATGAGCCCCAACAAAAATTACGGATAAGTACTAGTACTAAGTACTAGTACAATACCTGACGATTGGAGAATAGGGGACATTGTTCCCATCTTCAAGAAAGGCAATAAAAGGCTTTGTAAAACCTAGAGAGGAACAACCCTTATGAGTCATACAGCCAAGATTCTTGAAAGAATTTTACTAAATCGAATAAGTGGAAAGATAGGAAACTAGCTGAGTGAAGAATATCATGGGTTTAGGAAAGGAAGAAGCACGATCGACCTGATGCTTTCTATCCGTCAACTGATGGAAAAAGTTGTGAATATAACAAAAGGTTGATAATGGTTTTTATAGACATAGAAAAGGCATATGACTCAGTTAACAGGGAAAGACTCTGGAAAGAAATGGTGAGGATAGATATAGAAGATGGTTACATTAATGTAATAAAGACAATGTACAGAGGACAGAATTCTAGAATTAGAACACCATCGGGGAACTCTGAACGCTTCGAAATAAGACAAGTACTTAAGCAAGGAAGTATTCTATCTCCTGCACTTTTTAATGTTGTGATGGAGGGAATGAACAGGGCAGTTAAAGATATAGTAAAAGAGAGAGACAAAAAGATGATTTTTGCAGATGATATGGTAATATGGGGTGATAAGAGGTAGATGTACAGTTACAGCTTGATGCGTGGAAGGAAATAATGAAAAGGTATGGATTAAAAATAAATAAAGATAAGAGTGAAGTAATGGTATTTGGAAGAGAGAAAGGGATCAACGGAAATGTTGTCTTGAATGGAAAACCCCTCAAAGTGGTAGAAAGTTTCACTTATTTAGGGAGTGAAATATCTAGGGATGGAAGAATAACTAACGAAATTAATAGGAGGTTACAGAAGGGAGACACTTTCTACCAAACAATAAAACACCTGATTTGGAATACAGAAGTTTCAGAAAAAGCAAAACTCCTCATGTATAAGAATTATTACTTCCCTATTGTCACATATAGTGGAGAAAAATGGACAATGACAGAAAGGGACTGGAGCACACTGCAAGCGGGGAAATGAAATTTCTCAGAGCAGTTGGAAAAATAAGAATGAACAGAGTAAGGAATGTAGAGATTAGAAAGGACCTTAAACAAGAACGTATGAGAGAAGATATTTAAAAAAAAGAGATTAAGATGCTATGGGCATGTTAAAAGGATGCATGGGTAGAGACTCCACAAACTTATGGAAGAACTAAAGATGGATGGGAAAAGACCTAGACGGCGCCCAAGAACACGGTGGAAAATGGGAGTGAGAATATCTGTAGAAAGGAGAGGTGTGGCCTGGCAGCAAGTGGAGGAAGAAAAGTGGTGGGAGGACCGAGCCAAATGGAGAGGACTCGTCAGCACCCAGACCCGGCAGTAGCTGGAGCGTGATTCGGATATAGATAGATAGATAGATAGATAGATGGCGAACTTGCACACCGAGGGTTCCATACAAACTTAACTACACATAGTTCATTCATATCGGGAATCGAGAATTTCGAATTTTTTTCCTGTTATCGATATCGATACCGGCAAGATACAGTGCATGGAAATCCCATGACATTCGGGAATGACAAAAGAATATTTTTGTCGCTGATATACTTACAAATGAAGAATTTTCTAATATTTTCGTTTACTTTTACTATGAAACCTTTCTTGTAGCCAGCTTTCATGATTATAGGTCAGCGGAAAGTATTCTGTAGGCTTTCATGAGTGAGATTGCGAGTATCAAAATATGTGTCATAAATGACCGTATTTTTCGACTACAACGGCTTACAAGTTTACATTTTCTACGCCGCAAAGGAACTACAGACTTTAATATGTGTATAAATTTTTACGTGGCACATCGACACGTTCCTGACAAAAGGGGATCTTAACAGACGGATGGTCGGACAACAAATGATTTTTATGTATACATATATGATGAAATTAGAAATTAACAGTTGTCAATGTGTTTCTTTACTTTTACTATGAAAACTTACTGACTGCCAAAAAGGAAGCACTCTACAGGTTTTGATTAATGACTTTCCGAGTATCGAAATATGAGCCACATATGACCCTATCTTTCGTGGTGTTGATTTACAACCTCGCATTTACTATACCGCAGAGGAACTACAGATTTTGTTAGGTAACAAGCTAATGATGAAGAGTTAGAGGAAGTATATTTTCTTGTAAATCATTAAGTAAAGAGAGTTGAAAATCTAATAGTCGCGGGGGACTAGAACGCGGTTGTAGGCAATGGATTACAAGAAACGGATACGGGAGAATATGGGCTTGTTAGTATGAGTGAGAGAGGAGAAAAACTAATTGAGGTCTACAGCAAATTTCAGCTTGTAACTGCGAATACTCTGTTCAAGAATAACACCACGTCGAGCTATGCTTGGAAAAGGCCAGCAGATACGGGGAGACTACAATGAGATTACGAGATTATCAGGCAGAGATTCCGAAATATGATACCCAGAAGCCATTATAGATTCATATCACAATTTAGCAGTGACGAAATTACTGCATGAAGAACGTGAAGAAATCGGAAAAGAAATGATTGTCAGAAGGACTGACGCAGCGTATTGAAAAGTCAAAACAACCTTCGGTGAAATTAAAAGCAAGGATGACAACATTATGTGTGCAGTGGGAATTCCACTGTTAAACGCAGAGGAGAGAGCGGATAGGTTGAAACATTACATTGAAGGCCTCTATGAGGGAAGGAAGCTGAATATGAAGAGACAGAGAAAGCATACGAGGATATTGACAGAATAATACAGTACATAACGAGAAATGAAACTCTAATAGTCATGTGGGATTGGAATGCGGTTCTAGGGGAAGGAGAAGTATAAAGGATTACGGGAGATTATAAGTTTGGTACTAGGGGTGACAGAGGATTACTTCTGCAATCAATTTCATCTTGTAAACCGAATACTCTGTTCAAGAATCACAAGAGGAAGACGTATACCAGAAAGAGAAAGATTTCAATTAGATTACATCACGACAGGCAGAGATTCCGATACCAGATCCTGGATTGTAAGGCGTACCCAGGAGCAGATATATATGCAGATCTCAATTTAGTAGTGGGTGAAGAGTAGGATGAAGTTAAACGGAATAGTCAGGAAAAATGAATGCACAAAGAAGTGGGACACAAACTTATTATGGAATGAGAAGATACGATTGAAACTCTCAGAAGCTATAGATACAGCGATAAGGAATAGCTCAGTAGGCAGTTCAGTTGAAAAGGAATGGACATATTTAAAAAGGACAATCCCAGGTGTTGGAAATAAAAACGTAAGTACGTAGAAGGCAACTGCCAGGAAGCCATACATAACATAAGAAATAGCTCAGTTGATCGATGGAATGAAGGAAGTACATAAATGTTCAGGAAAATTTAGGAATACAGAAATACAAGCCGCTGAGGAATGAAATACATACGAAATGCAGATCAGCGGAACTGGCTCCAGGAAAAGCGCCAAGAAATCTAAAAAGAAATGACTGTCGGAAAGACTGACTCAGCACTTAAGAAAGTCAAAAAAACCTTCGGGAGAATTAAAAGTAACGGCGGTAACGTTAAAAGCGCGGAGCAAGGAGGACGTCAAAAGAAGACTAGCGTTGGCAAAAACGGCATTCCTGGCCAAGAGAAGTCTACTAGTACGAAACATAAGCCTCAATTTGAGGAAGAAATTTCTGAGAATGTATGTCTGGATCACAGCATTCTATGCTAATGAAATATGGACTGTGGGAAAACCGGAACAGAAAAGAGACTTTGAGATGTAGTGCTACATATGAATGTTGAAAATTGGATGGACTGATAAGGAAGGACTGAGAATGTTCTACGCAAAATCGGATAGGAAACGTATATGAGGAAAACACTGACAAGAAGAAGGGACAGGACGATAGGACATATGTTAAGACATCAGGGTAAGACTTCCATGGTACTAGAGGGAGTTGTAGTGGGGAAAAACGGTAGAGAAAGACGAGATTCGAACACATCCAGCAAATAATTGAGGACGTGCGTTGAAAGTGCTACTCTGAGATGAAGAGGTTGGTACAGGGGAAGAATTCGTGGCGGGCCGCATCAAAACAGTCAGAAAATATGATCCAGGCCGCCTTTCACCATATCAGAGTATCGGATTTCTCAGTTTTGTAATTGTCAGACTGGCAACGTAGACTTCTGCTTAAAGTACTAATCCATTCGCGCAGTTGCCTCCATTTCCCATATAGTCACCAAAAGCTGATTTTCAGTAGCTGTTCTTCTGTTATCCCTGATGACCAAATTGTGTGAGGGCGGCGTTAAGTAGACGCGGTCGTATTCGCCCCACGGCGGGACGCTAGGCGGATACGAGAAGTGCGGAAGGTTGGTTCGCTGCAAGCATCTTCCATCACATTGACTATCAGAGACATACAAAGTAATGATCAATAATTTTTAAAAATTTTAATTTTTTTTTTTAGTGAAACCTGCGAGAGGTGCAGGAAGAGTGTCATTGAGGCTCTGGAACGTACGGTACCGACAGGGACGTGAAACCACGCCTTGGCCAGCTGCTCTAAGTTCCTCGATTGACGATGAATGGCGCGAACAGTCCGATCGAAGTGGTCCCACTAATTTGCGACTGCGTTCATGGCTGAGGGAATACGTTTAACTCATCCTGGTGATCTTCGAATCACGCACGCACACTGTGAGCTGTTTTGCACGTTGCACTGTCCTGCTACTAGATGTTGTCATGCCTAGGAAAAACAAACTATATGTTCGGGTGACATGGTCCACAAGGATACATGCATACTTGTGCTAATCGATTGTGCCTTCCATTATGGCGAAACTACCATGAAATAACGCTCCCTTCTCCGGCCTGGGTGTCGGCTTTTCGTCGTTTCACGCCGTACACACCTCCTGTGCGATGGAGCACAAAACATGAGGCCAACTGTCGCCACTTAGTGGCTATCCATTGGCTGTATTTTCATGCAGTTTCCAGCCGTCGCCGCCGCTGCACAGCAGTCAGCATGGGTGCATGAACTAGGCGCCCATTGCGGAGTCCCAAACGCAGCAACATTCGCTGAACGGTCGTTGAGGAGACACTGTTGGTAGTTCCTTGGTTGATCTGGACCGTCAGTTCTTCAACAACTGCACGTGTATTCGCCCATAGGCATCTCCACACCCATCGTTTGTCCCGCTATCTATGAGTTTTGAATAGCGCCGCTGTGCCATGCACGGTGCGCTTTTAACCTCTGCGGCATGTGAACAGTTTACAAACATAGCTGTTTCGGAAATGATTCCACCCTTGATCCGACGTACAATAAATGATCATGCCTTTTCGACGTTTGCGTTGTTTACGGCGTCCTCGGGACACTCTTTATATACCCTCCACTGCTAGTGCTGCCGCCTCCCTTTTGTGAGTGGTTATTGCACTTTGACATTGAAAATAATCCTCATACGTCCATATTTAAATTGGATGATAGTGGGACATCAGCTGGTATAATTTTTATTAAAAATGAAACTCCTCCAACTGTACTTAAGATTTCATATTTATTTGTTTACTAGTTTCAATGTCGAGTCAATGCCATCTTGAGGCCCCTACACTTTGATGATATGAATTGTGTGTGGCTGAGTACTAGTAACTGGTTACTGCCCGCCATCCATGTGGAGCACGTATTGGTCTCACCGCGGTCTTCTAGTACTCAGCCACACACAATTGATATCATCTAAGTGTACGAGTCTGAAGATGGCTTTGATGCAACGTCGAAACCAGTAGCCAAATAAATATGAAATCTTTAGTACAGTTGGAGGAGCTTCATTTTTAACAAAAATTGAAAATATCGGTGGTCACACTAATGTGATTGGGCCGTGTAATGACTTTCTGTTGCTTTTCAACATAGTCCCCTTCTATTTGCACACATTTTTCCTGTCGTTCTGCAAGTCTGAAAATACCCGTTCGATAGCATCCCAAAAACAATTACCCACTACTGGCCAAACATCCTCCACTGTCTCCGAACGTTGGCGTCACATCCGTTCCGTAACAGAACCGAGAACATGGTAGTCAGAGTGAACCAAGTAGGAATAGTCAATAGAGTGTGGGAAAGTTTCCTTCTGGAATATCCTGATCCACATAGTGACACGAGCAATGTGAGAATGGGCGTTATGCTGTTGGGGGATAATTTTCCCAAGACCTGTTTCCTCTCACAGTCCTTAGCGGCATATAGTGTACTGCGCCATTTAGCAGTAGCTTTACTAACAATTACCAATTCCAAATTACTTCTAGTGTCTAATTTTTGTATAATTTAAACAGCATCCTCTTATGAAGAACTTTATATGACGACAGCATTTTGCTCGTAAATCTGTTCATCCTTTACTATATGTAATCGAGACTTGTATACCTGCTGGCGAGGGAACCCTTCCTCTTTGAAGACCTTCGGACAATCCTGATGCTACCCAATAGCAGCACCTTGGAAATTCTACTTAAAACATCGAAGAAAAAAAGAGAAGACGCACCTCCATAATTTTGCAGCACAGGTGCCATGATTAACCGAACATGGACGAAGGAAAACTTCGAAATGAGACACGTGATCACCAGAATGGCAGTCCATGGTTTCCACCATCTTATTTGCAACAACACGTCATACCATGAACCAAACGAAATTTGTGAGCGTAAACTGTGTCACCAAATTTGCAAACGTTACCTCTGAACCAAAAGGACACGAGCAATAAGTGACTATGCAAATCACAATATGTGAAATTTCTAATTTATCTTATTATTATCACTGTACATTGAATTTGTATGGCTATTTGGCAGCAATAAACTTATTATTGCTATATTTTGATTTTCTGATGTAGACACCCGTAGTCGACGTCGAAACCAGGTTAAAGTAAAATCCTATTGCAATCGGTTTGCTGTGTTATACAAATCATATTGTGTGTGTTACACAAATCACTGCAACAGATAAATGCTCTCTTGAACCCTCTGCTCAACTGGCTTGGTTACAGGCAGCGAACTGATAATAGTCGCAGAGTTTACCTCACTGTTAACGATTGCGGTACTTTTCGAGATGCCACCGTGGCACGAATCAGTTGCGTCCCGCATCCCCACAATTTGTAGTCCCACCACTGCGAGATACTGAGCGTGTCGCTCAGTGTGCGGCTCTGGCATTCACTTCTCGCCTGTCAGCGTCCGCCATCGGTCACACACTTCGTCAAAGAAGTTCCGAACTACCACTGTCGTCTGTAAGTTCCTATCCGGCGAATGTTCTCCAGCACAGTTCCCACGGCAGTCGCGCCAAGAACAGGCAGAGGCGACTTTCGATCGATCCAGAGCACTCAAGCCCCCGACTTGCAGGGAGCACCCTCTCGGCCTTATGACGTCCCTTGAGCACGGCTACACTGCTCTCAAGGGATGATGTCCGCGTTGTAGCTCAAATTAGTTCATTGTCGTATGCCTCGTACGAAGCCTGTCCGCTATGGTGTGACAGAAATGAACGAACTCTATCCACGGTACAGCACCAGTAAAGCACGTCATAGTTCTCGAGTATTTGCTTGCAAAGTATTTAGAAGATGCCGGCGTGCCCCTCATGGAAACAGCCCGCTTCGGAAACAACGACGTCTGTTTGTGTTTTTCTTTGCATCAAGAACACATCTTCATAAAGGGCTCTATTGTCCAGCTTTGTTGCTGTGGATGTCATTCTCCTCTGGAACCAGCCCGAGTGGAACGATTGATCGCAATTTTACGTTTTTAATTTATATAACAAACTCAAATTCATACACTACTGCCCTTTAAAATTGCTACACCAAGAAGAAATGCAGATGATAAACGGGTATTCATTGGACAAATATATTACACTAGAATTGACATGTGATTACATTTTCACGCAATTTGGGTGCATAGATCCTGAGAAATCAGTACCCAGAACAACCACCTCTGGCCGTAATAACGGCCTTGGTACGCCTCGGCATTGAGTCAAACAGAGCTTGGATGGCGTGTACAGGTACAGCTGCCCAAGAAGCTTCAACGCGATACCACAGATCATCAAGAGTAGTGACTGGCGTATTGTGACGAGGCAGTTGCTGGGCCACCATTGACCAGACGTTTTCAGTTGGTGAGAGATCTGGAGAATGTGCTGGCCAGGGCAGCAGTCGAACATTTTTTCTGTATCCAGAAACGCCCGTACAGGACATGCAACATGCGGTCGTGCATTATCCTGCTGAAATGTAGGGTTTCGCAGGGATCGAATGAAGGGTTGAGCCACTGGTCGTGACACATCTGAAATGTAACGTCCACTGTTCAAAGTGCCGTCAATGAGAACAAGAGGTGACCGAGACGTGTAACCAATGGCACCCCATACCATCACGCCGGGTGATACGCCAGTATGGCGATGACGAATACACGCTTCCAATGTGCATCCACCGCGATGTCGCCAAACACGGATGCGACCATCATTATGCTGTAAATAGAACCTGGATTCATCCGAAAAAATGACGTTTTCCATTCGTGCACCCAGGTTCGTCGTTGAGTACACCATCGCAGGCACTCCTGTCTGTGATGCAGCGTCAAGGGTAACCGCAGCCACGGTCTTCGAGTTGATATTCCATGCTGCTGCAAACGTCGTCGAACTGTTCGTGCAGATGGTTGTTGTCTTGCAAACGTCACCATCTCTTGACTCAGGGATCGAGACATGGCTGCACGATCCGTTACAGCCATGCGGATAAGATGCCTGTCATCTCGACTGCTAGTGATACGAAGCCGTTGGGATCCAGCACGGCGTTCCTGAACCCACCGATTCCATATTCTGTTAACAGTCATTGGATCTCGACCAACGCGAGCAGCAATGTCGCGATACGATAAACAGCAATCGCGATACGCTACAATCCGACCTTTATTAAAGTCGCAAACGTGTTGGTACGCATTTCTCCTCTTTACACGAGGCATCGCATCAACGTTTCACCAGGCAACGCCGGTCAACTGCTGTTTGTGTATGAGAAATCGGTTGGAAACTTTCCTCATGTCAGCACGTTGTAGGGGTCGCCACCGGTGCCAACCTCGTGTGAATGCTCTGAAAACCTAATCACTTGCATATCACAACATCCTCTACCTGTCGGTTAAATTTCGCGTCTGTAGCACGTTGCCTTCGTTGTGTAGCAATGTTAATGGCCAGTGGTGTACTTTCACGCTATTGTCATTGCTCTATTGTGAAAAGTGCGCTAACGTTAACTTGACAATGTTGTAACTACTGCTGGCTGTATGGTGTTCGTCTTTCAGTGTTTTTGTTTTACATTAAGTACCCAGTGTTTGGTGCAAGTTTGTACATCGAACTCTTTCTATTGTTCTGCTGTAGAAATTGCAATTTTGTTAATATGGTGCTTTTACAGCTACTGTTGGCATATTTTAATTACTTTCCAAAGCCGAAATGAATAAATAACTCTTGAGTATTCCACAATAGCGGGAGGAGTTACTGTATACACCTCAGAGTAAAGTGTACCTTTAGAAGAATGTTGAAATGTTCATGCTTTTGTAAGGAAATCGTTTATAAGCCGGGTAACGTATGTCGTTTGCCGTGATGTAGTGGTGAAGGTCTTTCGCTGCTTCGACACCCGCCACTTGTAATTACTTATATATGATTTAAAATTATTGAAGCTTTCGTAACTCGTAGTAGCTACCGGATTCTATGTAACTACTTCAGAGACAATACCGAATAGACGTAGGGCTAGTAAAATGTTCCAATACTTCTACATCTACATTCCGCAAACCACTTTGCGGTGTGTGTGACTGACGGTACTTCTGCTGCGTTTATCTGTTACGCGTTTCCTGTTCCATTCGCGAATGGCGCGTGGTGAGAATGTCTGTCGGTAAATCTCAGTATTAGTTCTCACTTCTCCAATTTTCTCTTTCTCTTTGTGGTCATTTCGTGAGACTATTTGGGAAAAAGTAATATGTTTCCCGACTCTTTCTGGAAGGTATTCTGTCGGTATTTCAGTTGTAAACCTCTCCGTAAGTATAACGCCTCTCTTACAATGTCTGACACTGAAGTCGGTTCAGCATCTCCGTAACGCTCGCGCGCAAACTAAGCGATCACGTGACGAAATGCGCCTACCTTCGTTGGATCTTATCTATCTGTTCTATTAATCCAACCTTATAAGTGTCCCAGATTGATAAGCAATATTCAAGAATCAGTTCAACAGTTGTTCTGTAAGCCACTTTTACCGTGGCTGTATTACATTTCCTTTCCTTTCCATAGTCTCAGTCTGGCATCTGTTTTTCCTGTTATTTATGTGACCATTCCACTAGATGGAATGAATGGAATGTGACCATTCGTACTGCATGGTTACTCCTCGGTAGTTACTTCTTCCACCTATGTTTCACCAATAGGCTTATTTTACAGTAGCGGATTTCTTCATCTATTTGTAACATTTATTTGCGTTCAGGATCAACTGGCCGTCCCTCCACCAGTCATCAAACCCTCTGCAGGTATTCCTACAGTTCGCTACACTCTTCTCGCATTGATAACTCCTTACACACAACCATTAGATCACTGACACACAGGGCGTATCATAATTAACTGCGTTAATGCATACAGTTGAAATTATAGGATCCAGAAGCAACAGAGTCGGAGTAAACACAGTCTGCAAATGAAGAGCGTGCGAGATAATTGAGGCTTTGTGGTTTCCAGCCACTACTGATGTGATTCTGCGTAAACAGAGCATCCCGATCCGTTGTGTGAACCTTGTTTAGATTTTCGAGACATGAAGTTGTAAACAGGTTGGGTACGCCAATACAGTGTACAATCAGAGTGTTATCCACATCAGTTGTTTGCGGACCGCTATTTGTGTTGTACGCGTGTTACATTACAGCACCTAGGAGTATGCGAATGTGCGGATATGGTATGGCTAACGGCAGTACGAGGGAGGCTGCGCGCTAATACCAAGAAACATACCCTGCCTGAAGGCATTCCGAGAGTCAGACGTTTACAAGGGTGCGACAACGCTTCTGAGAAACAGATAGCTTCGCAAAAAGCTGCGAGAGTGACTGGGCCAGCATGAATTACATCTGTGCTTGAATATTAGGCCCTGGAAACAGTCTAACACCGTGCAAGAACCTCGAGGAGGCGGCTTTCAACACTAACGTTTTGTCAGTGGATGTAACAACAAGCTGTAGGCAAACCTATGTTTGAGAATAACAGTTATTTGCAGATGAAGCAAGATTCATTCGTGACGGTATGTTTAATTATCACAATCGGCACGTTTTGGGATATCTAGGCTCCAACCCACATTCTGTGGAGGAATCTTCAAATCAGCTACGTTTCTCATGGAATTTATGTGTCGTGCATCTAGGTGATCGCCTTCTTGGTCCGTACATGTCACCAAACAAACGCAATGGACGAAATTGTGTTAGGTTTCTGCCGCGTTATTTTAGAGGATTGTTAAAAATGTTCCCTTGAAGCAAAGCCAGTGGATGATAGAGCATGGCCATCTTGCGCTGCAGTGGTGATATCTAACGCGCCGACATGGCTTAAGACTGATTGGGCGAGGAGGACATGTACTATGGTTTCCAAGCTCACCTGTTCTGGACCTCATGGCTTTCTGTGTTTGGGACCACCTTAAAGGTGTAATGCGCGCCACTTCGGTTTAATCTGTTGAAGAATTGGAGCAGAGACCTTCAGTCCTTGTAAAGAATTTCGAAATGGTCCAGACGTGTTTGAAAGGATTCGATACTCACTGCCGCGACGAGTACGGACCTGCATCCTGGTACAAGGACGACACTTTGAACACCACATTTAGCTCCGAGTATAGACATTTAGCTGTTATCGTGTCCGTCACATCGGCACTTCTATCAAATTATCTCGAATAACACGTCTTAATGTTGTATTGCATTCTTACCTTTTCCTAGCTAGGATAAAGTTTACAAAGAATGAAGCCAACTGTGCTTGGTATCCAAAAATCGCAATTTAACGCAAAAGATTCGTTTCTTGGTCCTGTGTTTACTGAAACATTTTTTTTTTTTTTTTTTTTTTTTTGCATCTAGGCTCGCGTACTTTCAACTGTGTGCGTTTACGTCATTAATTATGTTACACCCCTTATACTGAAAATAGTAACGGTCGTACTACAATTCACTGGGGTAACTCTGGTTACCTTTGTGACTGTCGATTTCATTGCTCTAAGAGTGACGTATTGAAGTCAGTCTGTACAGAAGTCATCAGTTCAGTCACAGAGTTGGTTATATACTCAGTAAGCTCGTGTTTTTTTTTTCGATAAATGGTAGGGCGCAATTGTATCAAATGTTTCCTAAAGTCAAAGAACACATAATCAACATGGGAGCAGATGTTTGCTGTGCTCTGGGTATCACGCGCGAACTGAGCGAGCTGAGTATCAGAAATGTTTTGTAAATCTATATTGATTTTTGCAGTGGATTTTCGTTCTTCAAAAAACACCACAACACGTGAGGTTGAAACCGGTTCCAAACCATTTAACAGATTAACATCGTCGACACAGGCCTATAATTACGTTCATCTGACGTACGGACCCTCCTTCAAATGGGAATCTACTTTTGGAGGCCATGGGAAACCTAATTCGGTTTGCCCAGTTTGAAGCCCGCTTCTTCAAAATGCACGGAAAGTGATTTAATCGCTGTGACGTCTCTTCTGGTGTCTCATTCAGTTAGTAACAACAATATGCGTTTAATAACACCATTTGTACTACTTGTAACGTACATAAACTGGCTATCATATGAAACCTACTTTCAGAAATTCAGGTCACGCGACTTAGCACATATTACAGTATGGTAAAAGACACCCTACACAACAGCCTCGAAGTAGACAAGAAGGCCACCGAGTAGCTTGATATAAGTAACATAAACAGAAATGGGTACGAGAGATGCTTTGCTAAATATTATTTTCTGAAATGGTGAACTCCGTTTTCAAATGCAGTTTACAGAGATATCGTATTAATGCCTCCGTTCAATTCTCGCATAACTACAAAGATTGAAGATACGAAGATAAGTCACTGATATTGAGAAACGACTATGCTGTGTATAGCTGATAACATCTCCATGTTAAACTCCAATGTATTTTGCGCTACCATCCATGGGTAATAAGTTGGTCAGGGCAAGTCATGCTGTTATGTAACTAGTAGTAGTGGAGTAATGGCAGTTCTGGCTCATGAGTATATCAGTATTTCATCTGATACCTTTCAGGATGCTATATGCGTAGTTTTTGACATAGTAATGAAGTAATTCATGCTTCAAACATATATATAAGGGTGGCATAGCCAGAGTCTAGATGATTCTGTAGTTTTGACTCTTGCTTTTAATGGGGACTTAATATGTACCATAATATAGTATACTAAGCCTCTCGACTTTGGCAAGATCAATGTGCATTGTCTATGGGGGGACACACCCCACTCCTCCCCACATCCTAGCGCAAAGGCCGTGCTGCAGCTCTTGTGTCTGCTGTGTATAGCTGATAACATCTCCATGTTAAACTCCAATGCTTTCTGTGCAACCGCCACCCAGTCATAGTTAACTATACTATGGTACATATTAAGTCCCAGTTAAAAAGCAAGAGTCAAAATGGCAACCATAAAACTGAAAAAAGTACAGGGACATACGGAATACATGACACGCTCTACACCAAGTTTCCATTTCAGCTTGAGCATCTTCAGTGTGTCCAAACGTTGAAAGAAATGTAGCAGGATAGGAGGATAGCAGAAGTGATCTGCAGAACTGTCGTCCATGGTCATTGAAATCCGTCTGTTGTAAAGCTCAAGCATAATAACATACCTGGAACAGAATATCCATTTTGATTCCATTTTTGATTCCATAAGGAACTGTTGTGCACAGCGACTGTAGACTGCAAGGAAGGAGAGAAACACAGCGATCAGTCATTTTCCTTCTGAGTTTACACCAATAAGGTCGTATGGTGATATTCACTGCCATGAATGTCTTGGACTGTAACTCAAAATACAATGAAGATGGCTATCTATAGCCGAAATCTAGATATGCAAGAGTAATGAAAACTAATGGGATTGTTATTGTTTGCTATGCCTGTCCTTCCTTTCGAACAGAGAAACCTCCTCCACGCCAACCAGCGTGGTGACATCGGTCAGTACTAACAATTCTCTCTGGCTTCGCGCAGCTAGCTGAAGTAATAAATACTGCTGGTTTTAAGAGATGAAGGCGACTCTCACTATTTGTAGCATCGTCGACAGGAATGACTATGAGAAATTGAAGGTGTAGGGGAGAGAAGGGAGAGGGAAGGGAAGCGATTGCAAACCTCAGCTGCATCGGGACATGACCCGGAATTAATAGCAACGAGCGAGACTGTGTACTGGACCAGGATTCGGACCTGGTATTTCCAGCTTACTGCGCCATCCGGGACAAAAAGTTGTCACACTTGCGTGGACTATTTCGGAATGCCTCATGGCCGACCCACATTCTCCCCGAGCGCCACCTATCCGCAGTTCACATCCATGTCCTCCATGCTCGCTATTCTGAGATTCCCACAGGATGTCGAACGTACTTGTGCATCAGCAGTGAAGAGGGTTTGTCCATTGCCCACCTAGGCGAGTCAATTACATGAATGGGTGATGTCTGTTCTGTCAGATACGTACGAAAGAACAGACACCACGCACTCACAGAACTGAGTGTGGTCGCTTGGTAAAGAGCTGAGTGGAGGGTCTAAGTCAGACGCTCAGGCCGTTGTGCGACCGCATAGGCTGCAGATTCCTCGACTTGAGCCATAGGATGGAGTGTTCCCAGGTTCCGCTTGATATGTCAGCGATTTACTACAGACAGGTAGCAGTTAGACGAAAAGAAGGAGCTATGTGGAGGGGACTGAGCGATTTTTAGGTTAGAGGCTCTCGGCAAACTTCAGAAAAAGTGTCAGTCTGAAATCGTCCAGGGTGAACACTGGATGGTAGGCCTAGTAACAATCGGTATTGTATTGCAAATTGTTGTACCTGTGTCAGAAAAGGCGCAGAGTTCCAAGCGCTAATAGAAAGCATTCAAACTCAAATCATTATAGATACGGAAAACCGGCTAAAGCGGAAATAAAGTCAGCCGAAATTTTTACAAATTACATCATCGTGGTCACGAAGGACAAACTAAACACAGTTGGTGGTGGAGTGTTCATTTCTGTCAGAAGTAGTCCACCTTGTAGTGAAACTGAAGCAGAGACTTCCTGTCAGTTAAGTAGGTAGAGGTTGTACTTGACAACCGGAATAAATTAATAATTAGTTCCTTGTATGGACGCTGCGACTCGGATGATACAGTTGCTGAGTAGTTCCAAGAAAACTCGAGTCTCATCTTAAATATGTACCCCACTCATAAAACTATACTTGGTGGTGACTTAAGCCTAACATCGATATATTTGACGTCGGTGTTTGGCATAAAACGTCGTCGGAATCGTACTGGATGCGTTCTCAGGGAAGTATTTTGAACAATTAGTTCAGAAGCCTGCTCTAAGTACAAACAGCTACGAAAACATTCTTGACGTTTTTGCAACAAATAATCTTGAGCTAACAGTAAGCGTCATGACCGATACAGGAATTAGCGAAAGCAAGGTTGTTGTAGCGACACTAATAAACGGAAAATACACGTATTTAAAAAGCATATAAAAATTCACTTGATGTTTTCCAAAGAGGCAGTCTCCACTCCTTCCAATCTGACTACGTAAGCGAGACCAGATGTAGTTTCAATTCAAAGAAATAGTATCGGCAGCAAATTAATAAGACATGGTACTGATCGCCCATGGTACACAGAAGGGTCAGAAGACTGTTGCAGAATCAAAGTGCCAAATAAAAGAAAAAGCAAAACTCTGTCTCGAAGTGTGGCTGAAAATCCAAAGAGATGCTGGTCATATTTTAAGTACGTCAGCAGCAGTAACCTCACTGCGCGATAGCACAATTACTAAAAACAGTTTTTCTAAATTCGTTCACCAAAAGATGAAGTAAATAAGCAATAAGTCGAATCAAGAAAAATTGTCAACACGACTAACTTAGAAGTCGATATCCTCGGTGAAGCTAAGCATCTTAAATCAATAGGCAAGCTCTCCAGCACAGAATTTATACCATTCAGGTTCAAATGGCTCTAAGCACTATGGAACTTAACATCTGAGGTCATCAGTCCCCTAGACTTAGAACTACTTAAACGTAACTAACCTAAGGACATCACACACATCCCTGCCCGAAGCAGGATTCGAACCTGGGACCGTAATAGTGTCGCGGTTCCGGAGCATTCAGGTTCCTTTCAGAGTATGTTGATACAATAGCTCCATACTTAGCAGTCACATACACTGCTTGCTCGACAAAAGATGAACACCTAAGAACTATCAAGTTGCACAGGTCACACCAATACTCAAGAACGAAAATAGGCGTAGTTCGCTGAATTACAAACCCTTATCGCTGACGTGATTTGCCGCAGAATTTTGGAACGTATATTGAGTTCGAACATTATGAGTTTCATAGAAGATTTATTGACAAACAGCCAACATCAATTCAGAAAATATCTTTCTTGTGAAACACAACTAGTTCTTTGTTTGCACGAAGTAAAGAGTACTATCAACAGAGGATATCATATTAATTCAACTATTTTAGATTTCCAGAAGACTTTTGACACATATCCTCACAAAAGACTTCTAATCAAACAGTATATTTAGTCTCGTCACAGTCGTGCTACAGCATCGTGATTCCCTGTCAGAAAGGTCACAGTTCGTAGTAAATGATGTCGCATTTCATCGTCTTGTGAAGTCATCAGATGATCAGAACTAATTGTACAACGATTTAAGATATCTGTATGATGCAAAAGTGGAAATTGAATGTAAATAATGAAAAGTGCGAAGTCAGTCACAAGAGTAGTAAAAGGAATCCGCCAAATTTCAGATACACGAGAAATCACACAAATCTAATGGCCGTAAACTCAAATGACTACTTGGGGACTACAGTTACAAAAAAGTTGAATTGGGACTATCACATCGATAATGTTGTGAAGAAAGCAAACCAAAGACTCTGATTTATTGGCGGAACGCTTACTACTAAAGACAGCTTACACTATGCTTGTCTGCCTTCTTTTGGAATACTGCCGTGTGGTTTTGAATTCGATAGTACTGACGGAGGACATCGGAAAAGTTCAAAGAAAGGCAGCTCGTTTTGTATTACAGCGAAGTATGGGAAAGAATGCTACGAATATGATACGCGAATTGGATTGGCAATCATTATTTAAAAGCGTTTTTTGTTGCAGCAGGATCTTCTCATGAAACTGATGTCACCAACCTATTTCTCAGAGAGTGAAAGTATTTTGTTGGCAACCACCTACATTTGGAGAAATGACCATCATTATAAAATAAGAGAAATAGGATCTCGCACGGAAAGATGTAAGTGTTGGTGTCTCCCGTGCGTTGCTCGAGAGTGGAATGGTAGAGAAACAGTTTGAAGATGGTTCGATAAACTTTCTCTCCGTAATATGCAGAGCAATCATGTAGACGTAGACATGAAAATCAACTATCCCTTTCCTCATGTGTTGTTCTTAAGTCGTGGATCATGGCAATAGGGAATCCAGTATTTCTTTAAATCAAATTGGATTAAAAAATGGTTTAAATGGCTCTGAGCACTATGGGACTTAACTGCTGTGGTCATCAGTCCCCTAGAACTTAGAACTACTTAAACCTAACTAACCTAAGGACATCACACACGTCCATGCCCGAGGCAGGATTCGAACCTGCGACCGTAGCGGTCACGCTGTTCCAGACTGTAGCGCTTAGAACCGCACGGCCACCTCGGCCGGCTCAAATTGGATTGAGGTTTTCTTAGTATGGAGGAGGCAGCTTGTTATTTTAGATGAGTAATAGATGTAGAAGTGACTTCGACCATTGCTGAGGCAAGTATCACGGGACGCTTCCTGTTCGTGTTATGTATTAGTGGCGTGGCAGACAGGTGAATAATAATCTCAGACTGTTTGCATGTGATACAATCTGAAACGAGATGATCAGTTTATTAGTATATGCATGGATAATACATCGATGAGCGAAACTTCCCGTGATGTGCAACTGCCAAGTAACATACACTACTGGCCATAAAAACTGCTACATCAAGAAGAACTACACATGATAAACGGGTATTCGTTGGACAAATATATTATACTAGAACTCACATGTAATTAAATTTTCAAACAATTTGGGTGCATAGATCCTGAGAAATCAGTACCCAGAACAACCAACTCTGGCCGTAATAACGGCCTTGATACGCCTGGACATTGAGTCAAACAGAGCTTGGATGGCGTGTACAGGTGCAGCTGTCCATGCAGCTTCAACACGATACCACAGGTCATCAAGAGTAGTGACTGGCGTATTGTGACGAGCCAGTTGCTCGGCCACTATTGACCAGACGTTTTCAATTGGTGAGAGATCTGTAGGATGCGCTGGCCAGGGCAGCAGTCGAACTTTTTCTGTATCCAGAAAGGCCCGTACAGGATCTGCAACATGCGGTCGTCCATTATCCCGCTGAAATGTAGGGTTTTGTAGGGATCGAATGAAGGGTAGAGCCACGGGTTGTAACACATCTGAAACGTAAGTCCACTGTTCAAAGTGCCGTCAATGCGAACAAGAGGGGACTAAGACGTGTAACCAATGGTACCCCATACCATCACGCCGAGTGATACGCCAGTATGGCGATGACGAATACACGCTTCCAATGTGCGTTCACCGCGATGTCGCCAAACACGGATGCGACCATCATGATGTTGTAAACAGAACCTGGATTCATCCGAAAAAATGACGTTTTCCATTCGTGCACCCAGGTTCGTCGTTGAGTACACCATCGCAGGCACTCCTGTCTGTGATGCAGCGTCAAGGGTAACCGCAGCCATGGTCTCCGAGCTGATAGTCCATGCTGCTGCAAACGCCGTCGAATTGTTCGTGCAGATGGTTGTTGTCTTGCGAACGTCCCCATCTGTTGACTCAGGGATCGAGACGTGGCTGCACGATCCGTTATAGCCATGCGGATAAGATGCCTGTCATCTCGACTGCTAGTGATACGAGGCAGTTGAGATAAAGCACGGCGTTCCGTATACCCTCCTGAACCCACCGATTCCATATTCTACTAACAGTCATTGGATCTCGACCAACGCGAGCAGCAATGTCGCGATACGATAAACCGCAATCGCGATAGGCTACAATCCGACCTTTATCAAAGTCGTAAACCTGATGGTACGCATTCTCCTCCTTACACGAGGCATCACAACAACGTTTCATCAGGCAAAGCCGGTCAACTGCTGTTTGTGTATGAGAAATCGGTTGGAAACTTTCCTCATGTCAGCACGTTGTAGGGGTCGCCACCGGTGCCAACCTCGTGTGAATGCTCTGAAAAGCTAATTATTTGCATATCACAGCATCTTCTTCCTGTCGGTTAAATTTCGCGTCTGTACCACTTCATCTTCGTGGTGTAGCATTTTTAATGGCCAGTAGTGTATTTAGTGTGCTGGCGCCGGAAAGGGATGTACTAAGCACAACCGACGATTAGATAGCTACGAAAACTGCGCATATTGATGGAACGGACACACCAACCATTTCGCATCATGAAGTAAAGTTTCTAGATAAAGAGCCCTAAGCTACGCTCTGACAAATCTAAAATAAAGTCGTTCCAGCCAAATCACGTGGTATACGGAAACTGCGACCTCGTAATATATGGGATACATCCAAGTTGGCGACAAATATAGCGTCTTCATCTCGGGCTTGGTACGCGATCGAAGATTGAGAAATACGTTTTATCGTCTTCCATCGGTTGTCCAGAGTATGCTCTTATAATTAAGCGTTCTTTCCTAGCCTCCGATTGCTTAAGTTTTGCGAACAGACTCCAGGACGGCCTGACAAAAAGACGTCTGTGTCAGTCTGACAGTGTACGCCCATGGAGAAAGACGTGCATATTGTGACGGGTTGTTTAATTTTACTTCACTTATGTGTCGTTATTTTTCCAAGTTCTAGACATTCCTCAAGGACAGTTTTGTCAAAAATGAAAATTTTCATCGTATCCATAAAAATTATTTAATCACACATTGTCAATGGCCTAGCAGCCCATGAAACGTAGCGGCACTCGTTACAGCCAACTTGAGTGCTATCAACGAATCTACGATGGCGTGATATCTTCTGAGTAAGCGAGACAACTATAGAAGGCGAACAGAAAGAACATTCACGATGTGTGCTTGAAGTATACACGTCCAGCTATAATACCCGCCTGAAAATATTTTGCTCTTAACAATCAGCTACTATCATGTTTTCGGGCAGTAGTGACAAGTGTATTAGTAGCAAGAAGCCTCACTAGGTGTACAAGAACTGAGAGATACCTGTATGTAACGTTCGGATTCACATGCCAAACGTCAGATGTTACGGACAAGTTCACTTGGAGGACGCCGCGCCTTATATTTCCTTTCCAATTCCAAAGTCAGCGCTGGCAGCACATTACGCCATCTTGTTCTGCTTGGCTAGAATTAGACGGTGATGTGGTGCACTGCTCTAAGCAGATAAAAACATGGCTCTATCTCTGGCCTTCCCGACGGGGAAGATGCAAAATATCACGTGTATTCAACACTGTGTGCACGCCCTACAATAGGTTACAAAAATCTGCCATTACATTAATACCAATACTGTTTCCAGAAGGCGCACTTTTACTTGACGACGAGGTGGTTGGACAAGCTGCTGGCTCCGCGACACGGAATTTCAAATGAAGACGACGATGACACAGATTGACAGCCGTTGTTGTGAAGGAACAATATGCAATATTTATCAATGATAAAACATTTCAGGCTGGCGGAATACGCTCAATCAGTTTTCTTTATTGAAGTGTACAACTTTAGCTATTTCGTTACTTTCCTTGTGTTCGGTGTAGAGAACAAAAAGAAATGATTATCGCAATGGAAGCACATTGATGATAATCAGGATCGAGTCCCCTCCGGTTACACTGATTTAAACTTTCCGTGGTTTCCGTAAATCACTTAATGCTATCGGTGAGGGTTCCTTTGAAAACTTACCATTTTCAGACGTACCCTTGCCCAATCATAGCTTATGGTCAGTCAATATACACATCGTTGTCGGGACGTTAAACCCTTATACTTTCCGCCACTGTTTCAGCTGTTCACCTTGTCACAAGTTCTCGACGAACATCTTACTGATTACTCCCACAATTAAAGTAAATGAATCTGGGAAACTAAACATAGACTTGATCGTACAGCTCAAAGCTGCTGCTGTTGCTTGTGAAACACAAGGATGAGCTAGACCCAAGTAGTATCCTTTCGTTGGATTAAATGCAGTTCGTCTGCTACACCAGCTAGCCTGAGTGTGGTTTTTCGGTGGTTTTCCAAGGTCATTTAGGCAAATGTTGGGCTCGTCCCCAATGTTCGCCTCAGAAAACACGATACACAAACAAAATACAATAACTCACTCAAAATAGTTTAGGCAATTCACAGACAGATGGCGCACACGGCTTATCTTCGTTACTTTAACCACCGGCTGTGACGACAGAAAGATCACAAAGAAGTAACAAAATAAATCAGCCACATAATTGCAACAGTGGTTCCCATACAAGGAAATAAACGCCGTGAAAGCTGTGAGCGGTACAAGATGTACACGTTAATATGCTAGTGAAAGCAGTTTATTACTTTTGTTTTAGCTTGTCAAGAAAACGTATGTTAAACACTTCCTACCATACTATTTCGTTAATGACCAGTGCTTTAGAAACCTGCACACACTGAAGAAGCAGTGTGGTCGAGCGATTCTAGGCGCTATAGTCTGGAACCGCACGACCGCTACGGTCGCACGTTCGAATCCTGCCTCGGGCATGGATGTGTGTGATGTCCTTAGGGTAGTTAGGTTCAATTAGTTCTAAGGTCTATGCGACTGATAGCCTCAGAAGTTAAGTCCCATAGTGCTCAGAGCCATTTCAACACTGAAGAAGGGATAGAAAAATGATATTTAACGCCAGTGCAAGGAATGCGTAAAGATTATCTCTCTACTAAAACTCTTATAGTATGAAATCGTATTGCACATCGAATCTTGTCACGGCAAACTTACACTTAACTCCCTGCTCAACTAATCAAATTTCTGAAGGAACTGTGTTCGGCGACATCTCATAGAATAAGAAAAATTCACGGGAACGACCCACAGACGCTGTAACCAGTGCGCCCACTGAAAGATCCAAAGAAAGCAAAAGTTTTGCTGTCAGAGAAACAGAAAGCCATTTCTCTCGAAAGAGGAAGATGGCAGTCCCCGGTTTGTAGATGCGAGAGTCATAAAAAAGCGCACAAAAGGTATGAACTGAATGGATCCTCAGAAAATTGTTTCTCGGGCACAATATTCTCCTCTAAGACACAATTTTCTGGTATTAAACTACAGAAAGGAACGACCTATGTAGTCTTGGGAATTCGAAGCAGTGAAGAACATCGACAAAGTGCTCGTGCAGGGGCGACCAAGTTTCCGTTTGCTGCGAGGCTCACTGTCGCGCCGACTGAAAGGCCGCCTGCCGGGAGCGCGTAATTCTGCTGCGACGAAACTTTGCCGCGTCTTTGAGGGCAGCAAGCCAAAGCGCCTCTGAGTGACGATGCACCACTTCAAATGTCATGAGTTTCTGCTGCTCGGCGGCGCAGGTAGAACCCAGTGCAAGCTTTCCAGACGTCATCAATTAACTCTAAACATTATTTTGTAAAATGTAAGCTTTCACTGCTGGAAATGTCACAATTAATAAAACGTTCCGGGCTGATATGCCGTGTGCTACAGTCTGGAGCCGAGCGACCGCTGCGGTCGCAGGTTCGAATCCTGCCTCGGGCATGGATCTGTGTGACGTCCTTAGGTTGGTTAGGTTTAATTATCTTCTGGTAAACCTTGCGGGATGTAAGGTCGTGGTCCATGAAACTCTTCAGCTCCTAACGTTTCGTCCAGTGCTTCGCTGGACATCTTCAGAGGGGTGTTTCTCCTCCGGCAAGACTCACCGGAGGAGAAACACCCCTCTGAAGATGTCCAGCGAAGCACTGGACGAAACGTTAGGAGCTGAAGAGTTTCATGGACCACGACCTTACATCCCGCAAGGTTTACCAGAAGATATGTCATCCGGTCGTGAAAGCCTTCATACTAGGTTTAATTAGTTAAAAGTTCTATGCGACTGATGGCCTCAGAAGTTAAGTCGCATAGTGCTCAGAGCCATTTGAACCATTTTTTGAAATGCCGTGGGGAAATGGGTTTCGCACTGAAACCCAACATTTCGTCCCAATCTGCTGACAACATTTTCAAGGAGGATCGTAACTTTCGACTCGCTACTGACTGCAGCAAAATTCCGTTTACGCTTGCTCCCACGCAGCGTCATGGCGTCACATGTGTTGAATACCCGAGCCCAATTGGCTGTTGTCGGCTGTAATCGTCCCCTGTTACTATCACTCTTTGGTGGAAGACTGGTGCACATCTTCTTCGGTGCGGCATGCAGATGTCATTAAATTTCTAGCACTGCTTCCTCCTATAGACCTCTCTTTACAACCTTTCCTGGCATCCGCTTGTTTTCTACAGTGGCATGGTAGCACGAGCGGACGACGTCAACCACAACGGCCAATGGCTCACAGGTATCAAAGAATGTGACTTCACTTCACTGCGCGAGAGCACGCGTAAAATGTATATTGCTGCAATCAACAGCGAGCCAGGGTTTGAATGGGAGACTCAAAGATGCTGAATCCCCCTTTTAATGTGAAATCCATTCGACCACGAAATAATGGACCGGAACATTTGTAAGTAGCGTGAATAAAAGGACGCTATGTGCAAGAAGCATGAAGCGCCCTTTGAATGTATCCTGATAGCTAAAAGAGCCACGCGCACTTTGAATAAGAAAATGCTATTTGACACTGAAATCAATATAAAAGATAGGGTCGCCACCAACTCTAGCCACACGACAAAGAAGAGATAGCACTGAGTCGGAAAATTACTTAATTTATTAATAAGAAAAACTCACAAAAGAACATTCATTGTAAAGTCATTGATAAAGAATGGGATGTAATTATTAATATGATCCAGGCATTCTTCCCGTGAATCAAATATTGAGTAAAGTAAAGAGGGCGTGAACACCATGCGTAAGTGCAGCCTGCAGCAAGATTCGTGAAAACACGATCTATTCCAGAGCATTTGTTTCAGATAAAAAAAGGGACACTAATCACTACACCTGTGCACATGGAAACGCTATAGGTGGGCCAACAAGGAAAACTACAAGGTAAATGGCGAAGGTAACGGCGACGTAACATCGGTTCACAAGATAAGATTGAAGGCAAAATTATTTATTCCTTAAAACATTGATGTAGTGCATCTATAGACTGCTGTTGCATGCTAACTATGTACAATTGCTTGTGAAATACTATACGTTTCATAACAGACTCGCGTGCCCACTCAGCCCGCGGAGACAATTTCTATGGACCGTGGCCAAATTTTAATCACATGAGACAAAGAAATTTCACAAATACACAAAAATTACCAAGATCCGGAAAAGATTAGAAGCATACACACACAGTTGTAGGCACATAAACATTCACACTGAACCGAGGGCACTTCAACATATGCAACTCCTTTGTGCTGCGTTCCTCTCACGGATCAAAGTCAAGACTGCATTGGGAATCAAACTGAAAGTCTACAAAAGCCTTGCATTCCCTGCTGCAACCCAGCAAGTAAATCTTTATAAGACGAAATTCGAGACCAAAAGCTAAAAGCTCCCCTCTCTATGTAACAACGCGCCACGCGGTCAGTCCAACTCACGCTTCTTCGACTGGAGCACAGCTGTGTACGCTTCCCGTCCCGGCGGCAGACTGCCTCCCGCTTCGCCAGCCTCTTCCACGCTCCGCGTGGACCGGAAAACCCCAGGATGCCATTTCCGCCACCAACCTAACGCAGGTGGATTTCTCACAAGTAGCGGAAACCTCTTTGCCGACTTGGCCACTACGAGAGTTGGCAATGCAAGGTGGCTACAGGACCCTTTCACATTTTATTAATTGAAAATCTATTTTCTGTAATCGATATTTGGCGAATTGTAAACACCACTTTGTGTCAATGTACAAGTAAACAGGGGTCAGTACGGCCTCGCGAAGCTGGAGAAGATGCTCTAAGCTACGGTAGATTGGAGAACTGGCCGGCCGGAGTGGCCGAGCGGTTAAAGGCGCTACAGTCTGGAACCGCACGACCGCTACGGTCGCAGGTTCGAATCCTGCTTCGGGCATGGATGTGTGTGATGTCCTTAGGTTAGTTAGGTTTAAATAGTTCTAAGTTCTAGGGGACTTATGACCACAGCAGTTGAGTCCCATAGTGCTCAGAGCCATTTGAAGCATTGGAGAACTGTAACAAACCTATAGTAAGCGGACTGTAACGATACCGGAGGGTACTCAGTATTGTAGAACACTTTTTTATCGTTTATTGAAACTGAACTACACTTCTCGAACAATCACTATAAGCACACAAAATTAAATAACGTGCAAACAACCATTCATCAAGAGCGTCGGTGAGGTCCGTCGGAGCTGGTCCTAGCTCGGCGAGGAACTGGCTGTACTGCTGCTGTGCTGGCCTTATAAAGCTGGCGGAGGCCGGCGGAGTACTCCAACTTTCCCTCTATCTGCGAGGCGACCTCTGCAGAAAAAGGTTCGTATTAGTCTCTAGCAAGTCCTGTTTGTTTTGAAGAATTGTTTTCCTCTTGGTTGCGCCTGCAAGTGCTTGTGTTTGTTATATGGTACACAGCGGTGTCTTGAGTGTAGTCTGCCTGGCAGGGGCCGTCTGTGGCAGACGTAGCAGATACAGATACCATTACAGTTATTGATTGGCGACTCCATGTTGTCTTGTGCACTACGACCAGATAACAGGTATACTTGAAAAAAGAGACAGCATTGGTCGTATATTTTTTACTATTGCAAAATCGATTTTCTGTCACTGAGTGACCATCTTCAGTGCTATATTGTATAACTTAAATTGGGATGCACTGTTGTTACTAAGCTTACAGTTACATAGATGGAAGATTAGTAATTTTCTCCTTTCGTACTGAACAGAAAAGTGACGGAAATAAACCTGTAATTTTATAATTTTATGGTGGTCTGCTGCTTCCCCCACGGCACTACTGATGCAAGAAATGTTATAATCTTTAAGTACAAGTCGACCATGGAAAGAAGGGTGCTACTCCACCACAAAGTATAAAGGGTGATCAAAAGGTTTCTGTTTGAGGACATTGATGTAGTGTGTGTGCAATGTAGTGCTTAATCGGATGCTAGTGTATAAGCACTGATATACAGGCAAATGATCAGTTTGGCATTCTTGCTTCCAGGAATCCCGCTTTGAGTTCACCAAGCATATCCATAATACCTGAGTGTTCACCCATCCGTATGGAGAACCAATACGGGAAAGGCGGCTATAAAATAGTGTGGACTCACGGGTAATACGGACTTCTTAGTGTTTCTAGCGTTTACCGCAGAACAACGAGCGCATTCAGTGCATGGAATGAAATTCAGACATCAGCACGTCATTTGCTAAAATCTGAGTGAGGTAGCTGTTGCTGTTGCGTCACAATTAAATTCATTTGTTTTTGAGTGTCGAAATTAGTGAACGGTGTTATTTGTAGCATCGGTTTATAATTTTAAGGCTAAGAAATATTGTCGTATTAGTACTAGATTTAAGTAGCCTCACTTAAATTGTACCGTAATTATGATATCCCGGTCAATGTATAGTGATATGAGCGAAATCAGTAATTTCTTGTTTTGCTTTTAGGGTGTTTTATTTGCTCATAATTTCTGCTGTTGTTGCCCTATACTCATCTGTCCAGAAACCCTTGTCTTCTTTCATTCACTTCTCTGACTCCTACTGTATCTAGTTTGAGCTCTGCGTTTCTATTTTCAGATTTTCTAGCTTCCCTACCACATTCAGCCTCCTGACATTCCACCCCCCAATGTTATCCTTTAGTTGGTTATTCAGTCTTTTCGTCATAATCATCTGGCTTTTGTCAGTCCCCTCCCAGAGTTTGAATGTAGATCAGTTGGTAGAGCACTTTCCCGCGAAAGGCAATGGTCCCGAGTTCGAGTCTTGGTCCGGCACACTGTTTTAATCTGCCAGGAAGTTACACATATCTGTTTTTAATGCAGTGGTTTCCATTTTCCTCTGCGTCCTCACTCCGTTGATCATTGCTGAATCTTCCACCTTTAGGAGTAGTTTCCCACCACAAAGATAAGAGAGTGTCCTAAAACTCTGTCCGCTCCTCCACCCTGTTCGACAAGACCGTTGGCAGAATGAGCTTGACTTCTTATGCCGGAACTCTCCGGCCGCCAATGCTGATTATTAATTAAAATTTAAACGGTAGCGCTTTTTGAAGCAGGGACCTAGGGTCTTTTGATTACTAGTCAAAGACGCTACACTTAGACCACGGTGTCCAGAACAGTGATACGCCTATGACGTCATATGATCCATTTTGTTGCCCTGGGCTTACATTTCAGCAAGGCCCCCTTCTGCACAAGACTGAGTTTTTACTGCTTGGTTTCGTGCCTGTCAAACCCTAACGTGGCCTGCGGACCTCTCCCCAACTGAGAATGTTTTAAGCTCTATGGACAAGTCCTTCACACCAGCTCATGACTGTGACGATATAACCCGGCAACTATACAGAATTGGGCACGATATCCCACAGGATATTGTAGACTTGTAGGGAAAAGAAAAGTGGATAATAAGAAACCCAAACAACAATATAACCATTTGGAATATGGTGCTACGACTACAAGTTGATGACCATATGGGTAGATCGAATGAGAATGAAGAAGCACTGTACTGAGTTTGGGAAAAAAGAAAATTTGAGACACAGCATGACTAGAAGAAAGTATGAGACAGTAGAGTATACACTTAGGCATCAACAAAGTCAATTTGGTTGGTGAAGGAAGTGTATTGGAGAGGAGGGATAGTAAAAATTGTAGAGGGAGATCAAGGCTGGAGTACAACTGCATTTAAGATGCTGGAATTATTGAGAGACGAAGAGGCTTACATAGGCCGCAGTAGGGCCGAGATCTGCCCCACATCAGACTACGGACCGAATATCACAGCGACGTCAATGATTTCAGAGGCGATGTTCGCTTTCAAACAGTAACATTAACGGTAAGAATATTTTCTAAGCTCTTCTTGATAATATCACATATTGAGATAAACAAAATATGAAGTGATATGTTTCGATACAAACTGGTCAGTTGCGAGTAATACTCGCTCACTATGGTTCTGTACAGACTTAATTTTGTGTATCGACAATTTATCCATTACGGTAATCGAGAATCTCAACGACTTTTGCCTGATATTGACATTGAAAATCGTAAGAAATCGGCCCCAGGGATTCTACGACTTTCGAGAATGCTGTAATTTCAAGTTCGAAATCCGACAACAAATGACACAAGAATCACTTTTTTCGTGTGATGTAATCACAAAGCAACAAGTTTCAATTTTTTTTTGCTTTATTTGTACCGTGAAAACTTGATTCTTGTCAAATTTTGTGATTCCACATCAACGGGACGCACCCTATATATTTTAATGAGTGAGTTTGTGACTGCTAAAATCTGTGATATAAGTGGCAGTATCTTTACTTTGCACTGACTTAAATTACATTTATTACACCACCAAGGAACTATGGGTTGAGTACGTGTCATAAATTTCAACTTGATACGTTTATCAGTTCCTGAGGAAAAGTGATCGTAACATTCGGATAGACAACAGACAGATAACGAAGATAAAAATATTTTTCGGCTAATATAATTACAAATTAACACCTCTAAGATTGTTTTCTTTGGCTGTACAGCGAAATATTGCTTCATGCCAAATTTTATGATTCTAGGCCAATGGGAGGTATCGTATATGTTCAGAGGAGTGAGTTTGCAAGTGTCAAAGAACGTGACATAAGTGGCCGTATCTTTTGATTGGTATGATTTAAAGGCTAAGTTTATTGTAATGCCAACGGATCATAGACGCCAGTATGTTATATAAATTTCGATTTGATACGTCTACCCGTCCCTTAGAAAAAAGGGTTTTTAACAGACGGACGGACAGGCAGACAGACGGAGGACAAAGTGATCATATAAGCGTTCCGTTTTTACCGACTGAGGTAGAAAACTCTAAAAAAACAGTGCTATTGTGAACCAGTGAAGCTGTTTTACAAGTAATACCCGAGTGTCAGTTTGAAACAGTGGAAAGTTCATCTCGTTCGTCACGCCTACCAGCACTACGTCTGGAATCTACGTGGAAGATCACAAATATAGTGTGGGGGGGGGGGGGGGGGGGGATAATTACAAATGTATTTCGGTATGCAAGGAGGAATCTATTACCATGTACGGACGAGTTTCTTTTATATCCACTGCCTTTATATCGCGAAAAGTTTACTCAGTAGTTGAGTGCAACCCTAACGTAGTCTCATTTGTGGTCCAAAGGGCATTAACAGCTATAAAAAACTTTACTTTTAAGATAGATAATGAAACTCGTCATTTAATACGTCACTTAAGAGTGCTTGACGTGAAACTCAACATTACAGTGAGCAAGCAAGAAATTGTTTTTGAAATCTTGGGCGATATTATTTTAGCGTGGCCTAAGAAACATTGGAGCCTGCTTCAATGGTTGAGGTCTTCTAACATCAACGAGGCATATCTACTACGTTATTAATCACCCCGGTCTGGGTGAGTGCTGCGCGTGCATGCAGGAACATCGGACAGGAAATTATTTATTTTATGTCTCTCACAGTGTCAGAATAATCTCCCGCACAGTCAGAAAATTTCTTAATTGTATTATACATTTAGTAATCCGTACGGCTTTCATTATACCGTTTACATGGGTGAACTTATTAACATTGTAGAGGGAAGCGACTGTGTGTTTCTTGGAAGGGAACTGAGATTGGAACTTTACTGCAGACCAAGATGCAGCCGCGCTTTTAATCTCACTAATAAATAGTTGTACAGTGGCGCACCTTACAAGAAACAGGACAACAACGCCATCTCCTGACCTCATCTGCCCTAATTACCTGAATATTTTACGGTCTGTACATAAACTGTCTTACTTCTTAAGTTTTAGTACTCCAAGCGTTGCATCTGCTCTTCACAGATACTCGAGTGAATAAATTACTGATGCAACTGCTGATGACCTTCTTTGTTCTCGGACACAAATCTTTCGACTTCAGTGGATTAGTTCTTCATCAGGCCTATTTACTTATCTTATTAAAGAAGCCTCCCGCCGGAGGTTCGAGTCCTCCCTCAGGCATGCGTGAGTGTGTTGTTCTTAGCATAAGCTAGGGCCCGATGACCTAAGCAGTTTGGTCCCTTGTGAATTCACGCACACTTGAACATTTTAAAGAAGATAACTAACTGCCTGTAGGAGAGAGAGTGGTACGAGAATTCTACATACTTTGTACCCCTCGTATTTTAAAAATAACAAGAAAGTTACATAATTTTCACAGTACAAAGGCCCAAAAGGTTAGCGTTATCAAGAAACTTAATAGAATGGTCAAAAGGGGTTACAGAACTAAATACAGCTTAAACTTCAGAGATTTTTTTACAACTGTGTCCAAAAATTAGCATTATAAAAGTTCTGAAAATGAAAATGAACATTAAAAGAGTCGGTAAACTGTTCCCACAACAACAAGGAGTTACTAAAGAAAGCGATTACTGCTATGTGGCACAAATGCGTGGTGGCAAGGTGGCTTTCTATGAAGTGATCCTAAAGCTCCACTGGGAGTCGATCCAATTCCTGAAGAATATCTGTGTACAAAACAGACTGAGTCTTTGGTAGTGTCTACCCAATAAATTCCAGACATGGACTACATGATTCAGATCTGGACACTACATCGACCACTCCAAGTGAAATTTTTCCTTGGAGAAGTATATCCATTGGAGCAGAATAGTCTACATGGAAAGCAAACCTCAACATTACGCATGTGGTCACAATAGCTCGTTTTTTGTACGTCTGATCGTTAAGTATTCAACCAACCAACGATGAAGACATGAAACTCTTGCCATACAACCAACCTGATGCCTTCGCCGTGAACAGAGTGTTCTCTTTCAATGGTGCTTCGATGATTATATCATTTTACCTCTAAATAAATGCGCGGCAAAGATCATTGTTAACACCAGTGTAAATCATTCATGGTACAACCTCCATTTGACCTGAAGAACTGTGTTGTTAACAAGGAGGTTTCTAAATGTTTACACGTAGTCAAGGTGTTTTTGGGGCTACAATACACCAGCGGACGTTACATTAAAAATAATTGCAAAAGTGTACATCACTTGTTGTAAGATGGTCTAATCACAGTATTTACTCCAGCACTGTCGTTGTGTTATCCCATCACCTCCTAATCTTTTTCTGTTTCAAATAAATTTTTCTTTAAGTTCATATCCTGCTTAAAATACAGTTTTGTATTCAATTCATAGCATTTCTTAAGTGGTGCTCTAAATGTCTCATATGACTACATAATGTCAATGATTGTCATATACTAAAGACCAAATAAGTGAAATAATAGAATGTACTGTAATTAGTTGTTTCAAATTACCTACTTCCTCCTTTGATGAAGTGTTGTTTTAAATTGTGTTTGTATTGTTTCTAATTTAATTTTCAAGAGCATCCAATATTTTGTAAAGTTTGTCTCTTAATGAAAATTGCGTGAGATTGATTCACAACGCGAAATTAATGTTGTGTTACAGAAGGAATGTGCAGTGATCATTTTAATTATCACGCGAGACACGTCTGTTCTAGCTAGAAAAAGGCAGTTAACTGCCTAGTGATATCCACTGTAACACGTTGTGCACATTGCAAGGAATCGAGTGTGCATACTATTGCATATACGTAGAGTACGAATATGATCGTGTTAAAACAGGGTAGGTACGCAGACTGTATAAGAAAAACTCGTATCATTCTGCTCAGTGGAAACGCCTGCTAATTTATTTGCGTGGTAGTTCTCTGACATTTACGTAAGTTTCACGGTTGTGTTGGTTTGTCCCGCTCTGGATCTGTCAAACATCTCTTTCGGTTTATTTGGACTCCGGCATTATTTTAATCCTGCATATGACAATTATCAGTGCTCTTGCGAAATGCGGTTTTTCCTGTTTCGAGCTACAGTTCGGAATTTTTTAGAGAAATAGTTATTCATTGAATTCTAATCTATAGTTTTCAATTTCTATCGAAAATGTGATGTTTGACGTGAAATAATTATTGCCTTGCAGTATTAATTTAATTAATTTATAAAGATCATTTAATGATCATTTATGTCAGATTACAGCAATTTGGCAGAGCAGGTCTCTCACGTGGATTCCCACCTTTTGATTACTGTCCGCTGTCGACTGCACGTACCACGCACGTACCATGTACCACGTCACATCTCAAAGCATCTGCTTATCACGTGTTCCTGCTGTGTCCTTACAAACCTGCAGAGGCTCTTCCACGATTATATTAGATTAAGACTCCAGAGAGAAGAAAATAGCTGAGGCTTAGACCCGAAAACTCAGAATTTTTGCTGCCACTGAATTTGTTGCTGCCAATTACTTATGTTACTATACACCATAGGTTCCCAAACTTTCTCAGCCCGTAATAATTTTCACGAGAAAGAAAAGTTACTCACTGGTCACTTTTCAGAAAAAGATAGACTCCTGTCCTTGAAATCAAGAAGTTAACTGGCAGTTTCCCAGGTTTTTAGGGTCGTAGCCACGTTTTCCAACAGTAATTCCTTGATGATCCTCGTGGGTGAAGGATATAATACATCGGGAAAAAATTTCGCTTCTCAAGTCTTAATACAGTTATCAATTTCCAATAACTGTGAAATACATACGAATATCACAAAGTAGTATTCTACGAATACGCCGCGCAAGGACATATGCAACGAAACTTCCCCCGAATTGTGTAATATTTCACTTTTATACCATCCACTAACTCGACCCGAAACAGGTGCAACTAGAGTTGGTCTTCATTGGAATTAATTCTCGTTGTCACAGCATGTCAGTTGATGCTCTCGTTTCTTTTTTCTTTATTTGTATATTTCATGATGGCCCCTCACACCTCCCAAATTTGCCATGGACCCCGGACGTGTCCTTAAATGTCTTCAAAGCCCACCGGTGGCAACTGCCACCCCGGTTTGGATCCTCTGCTTCATACAGGAAGCACACTGCGATCAAGGATCAGCAGCCTATGGCTGGACGATGGGCTGAGACTGCCCGTATGTGAGGATCTTTTACTTTCCAATACTTACAGTAAGTTTCCAGCAAGATTATTAAATTATACTACTGGCCACTAAAATTGCTACACCACGAAGATGACGTGCCACAGACGAGAAATTTAACCGGCAGGAAAAAGATGCTGTGATATGCAAATGATTAGCTTTTCAGAGCATTCACACAAGGTTGGCGCCTGTGGCGACACCTACAACGTGCTGACATGAGGAAAGTTTCCAACCGACTTCTCATACACAAACAGCAGTTGATCGGCGTTGCCGGGTGAAACGTTGTTGTGATGGCTCGTGTAAGGAGGAGAAATGAGTACCATCACGTTTCCGACTTTGATAAAGGTCGGATTGTAGCGTATCGCGATTGAGGTTTATCGTATCGCGACATTGCTGCTCGAGTTGGTCGAAATCCAATGACTGTTAGCAGAATATGGAATGGGTGGGTTCAGGAGGGTAATACTGAACGCCGTGCTGGATCCCAACGACCTCGTATCACTAGCAGTCGAGATGACAGGCATCTTAACCGCATGGCTGTAACGGATCGTGCAGCCACGTCTCGATCCCTGAGTCAACAGATGGGGACGTTTGCAATACAACTACCAACTGCACGAACAGCTCGACGACGTTTGCAGCAGCATGGACTATCAGCTCGGAGACCATTGCTGCGGTTACCCTTGACGCTGCATCACAGACAGGAGCGCCTGCGATGGTGTACTCAACGACGAACCTGGGTGGACGAATGACAGCACATTCTCCAGATCTCTCACCAGTTGGAAAAGTCTGGTCAATGGTGGCCGAGCTACTGGCTCGTCACAATACGCTAGTAACTACTCTTGACGAACTGTGGTATCGTGTTGAAGCTGCATGGGCAGCTGTACCTGTACACGCCATCCAAGCTCTGTTTGACTCAATGCCCAGGCGTATCAAGGCCGTTATTACGGCCAGAGGCGGTTGTTCTGGGCACTGATTTCTCATGATCTATACGCCTAAACTGCGTGAAAGTGTAATCCCATAGATCCACAGCTCGTGGTCGTGCGGTAGTGTTGTCGCTTCCCGCGCCCGGGTTCCCGGGTTCGATTCCCGGCGGGGTCAGGGATTTTCTCTGCCTCGTGGTGACTGGGTGTTGTGTGATGTCCTTAGGTTAGTTAGGTTTAAGTAGTTCTAAGTTCTAGGGGACTGATGACCATAGACGTTAAGTCCCATTGTGCTCAGAGCCATTTGAATTTTTGTAATCCTATGTCAGTTCAAGTATAATATATTTGTCCTATTAATACCCGTTTATCATCTGCATTTCTTCTTGGTGTAGCAATTTTAATGGCCAGTATTGTATAAAAGGTGTTTTAAACTGTCCAAACGATCAGCAATTTTTGGTGAGGGCTTTAAATTTAAAAATGAATCTGGCGTTCTGTGAAGAACTTTTAGTTCCAGAAACATTTTGGTTTGCAAGAGGACTTCCATTTCACGAAGGAAAAAATGGCCTTCTCTGATGGTACAGTTGAACGGCAAGAAAGTTCAGGAAACAGTGTTCCATTCACCGTCACGTAGGCACGAGACTGACATCACAGCCGTCTCGCAAAGCGCCCCACACTTCATACCGGCATGCGGCAATACGCTGGTGACAACATGTGGGCGCAGCATCTCGCCCGCCGGTGGCGCGTGATTTCGCTGCCAGACAGTAAACAGTCCACCGCGGCGTTATTTAAACGCGCCAACGAAGCCACAAGGCAGGTTGAAACCAGGGGCGTTCACCATTCAGCCGCTGTTCAATCCGTCGTCATTATCAGCTAGCCACTCGTACGCTGAAGTCCGGAGCTCTGTTTGCCGTGCCGTCCCGCCGCCACACCCCAGTCTTCGCCTGCTCAGTGCCACCTGCACCAAGCACAGTCGCTCCGGAATTCTGCGAAAGCCTCAGCTGATCGTCACTGCCACTCAACGCTCTGCCAGCGCACTGGCTCCCTGCAGAGTGCGTTACTATCGCAGGTGACAGGCTATAACGGACCTACACTTGGGATTAGTAAAGATACTTAAAAGACGTGAGCACCCAATGTTCCCTGTTGTTTCGGAAACGCATCTATTCCGAAGAATAATGGAAATCCGGATAAGTGCATCTACACCTACATCGATAGCAGCAAATCACATTTAAGTGCCTGGCAGAAGGTTCATCGAACTACATCTAAAGTAATTCTCTATTATTCCAATCTCGTACAGTGCTCGGAAAAGAACTAACTCCAATACCTTTCCGAGCAAGCTCTGGTTTCCCTTATTTTATTATTATGATCATTTCTCCCTTTGAAGGCCGGCGTCAACAAAGTATTTTCGCACGTGGAGGAGAAAATTGGTGATTGTAATTTCGTGAGAAGATTCTGACGCAACAAAAACGCCTTTGTTTTAATGATGTCCACCCCAAATCCTGTATCATTTCAGTGACACTCTCTCCTATTTCGCGATAATATAAAACGCTATGCCCTTCTTTGAACTTTCTCGATGTACTCCGTTGAACCTATCTAGTAATGATACCACACCACCCAGCAGTATTCTAAACTATGACGGACAAGCATAGTGTAGGCATTCTAGAGGCCTGCCAATAAAACGTAGTCTTTGGTTAGCCTTCCCCACAACATTTTCCGTGTGTTCCTATCAATTTAAGTAGTTCGTAATTGTGATTCCTAGGTCTTTAACTGAATTTACGGAGTTTAGATTTAATTGATTTATCGTGTAGCTGAACCTTAACGGATTCCCTTTAGCACTTATTACCTTATACTTTTCATTATTTAGGGTCAACTGCCAATTTTCGCACCACTGAGATATGTTTTCTAAACCGTTTTGTAATTTTTTTGGCCTTATGATGACGTTATTAGTCGATAAACGAAAGCATCATCTGCAAACAACCTAAGACGACTGCTCTGATTGTCTCCTAAATCGATTATATGGATACGGAATAGCAAAGGGCCTTTGGGAATGCCAGAAATCACTTCTGTTCTACTCAATGACTTTCCGTCAGTTACTACGAACGGTGACCTCTCCCACAGGAAATCACGAATCCAGTCACATAACTGAGACGATATTCCATCAGCACGCAGTTTCACTACAAGCCGCTTGTGTGTTACAGAGTCAAAACCTTCCGAAAATACGGAATCAATTTGAAATCCCTTGTCATTAGCACTCAACACCACGTGTCAGCGAAGAGCTAGTTGTGTTTCACAGAAATGGTGTCTCCGATGCCGTGTTGACTTTGTGTCAATAGACCGTTCTCTTCGAGGTAATTCATAATGTTCAAACACAGTATACGTTCTAAAACACTGGAGCATATATGGGCCTGTAATTTAATGGACTACTCCAACTACCTTTCTTGAATAACGGTGTGACCTGTGCAACTTTGCAGTCTTCGGGCACGGACCTTCCGTAGAGCGAACGGTTGAATATGATTGTTAAGTATGGAGCTACTGTATCAGCATAATCTGAAAGTCCCCTACCTGGTATACAGTCTGGACCGGAAGACTTGCTTTTGTTGCTTCATTACTCCGAGGATATCTACTTCTACGTCTCTCATTCTGGCAACTGTTCTTGATTCGAATTCTGGAATATTTACTTCGTCTTCTTTGGTGAGAGAATTTCGGAAGGCTGTGTTCAGTAGCTCTACTTTGGTAGCACTGTCGTCTATAGTCTTTCCATTGCTATCGCGGAGATACAGATAAAACACAACCGTTATCGCACGACTAGTTTTGTACGATAACGATTGAAAGAAATTCTGACAAAAGCGGTGAAAACGAGAAATAGATAGTGGAAATTTTTAATAAATAGACTAAATCTGTTTTCACTGTTGACTGAAAAGCTCTTTAGTGATTTTCAATCAACAGTTATAACAGAATTCAATTTATGACAAATTTCACTAATTATTTCATATGTTCGCGAGATCACTCGAGTAAAAATTATGGTTACTAATCGCTTATAGCCAGTAATGATGAACTAATCACTGGAGTGTAATCAGACGAGTATGGGACCAAAAGCACTGACTCGACCTCAGACATCAAAACACAGCTAATACCATGAATTACAGTTAATAAGAAAACCAGCAAAATAATTTTTACTGAACACATGCACTTAAACGTTAATTATTTGCGCAACAGTTTGCGTAATGAATAGCTTCGCGTTTCTCACTGTAACGCTGTTACTGAATTTAGAATCGGAAATGTCCATAAATACTTGTTTTCTATTATAGTAAGTTATTTCTGGAAAATTAGTAGTGTTTCATTTAGTGAAGAATCAGCATTTCTGCTCTACATTGTTACTTAATTTGCAAATGTGAGCAGAGCTTGCAATGCACACACACACACACACACACATACAAAAAAGCGAAACATATGATTGTGAAGCAATATTTTGTCAACATTCACGTAATTTACGCTTTTACTCTTAAACTGTTGGTCATTATTCTTTAACCAGCTGTTCTACTAAGCAACATAAGTTCACCACTGTTAAATGACACTTTTGTACAGTTCTCAGTTTTTTAAATTGAACTTCACGATACTTATCGCTGCTGCAATGTAAAGCATTATTCGTTGACAATGTATGGCAAGAGGATCTTCTTTATCATCGCTCCACATAACAAGTTTGAGCCCATATTACTCTTCTAGAATATTAATTCCTCTAAATGACAGTCTATTGTGCCCATTTACAATCACATAATAGGCCTGGCCATATATTAAAAATGTTGTCTATTATAAATTACATTCTCGCTCACTGCATCTTCACTTGTCCACTTACCGAGCGAGGTGGCGCAGTGGTTAGCACACTGGACTCGCATTCGGGAGGACGACGGTTCAATCCCGTCTCCAGCCATCCTGATTTAGGTTTTCCGTGATGGTGGTATAAAGAGGACATTGAAGGCAAATGGGTATGATACTTATTCAATCGACAGGGTTTTTAGGCGGAATATTTATACCGTTAAGAAGAGTGACGAGGAACCACCTTCTCAAACCGTCAGGTTACCGTTCGTTTCTGGGGTCACTGACCGCATAAGCAGAATTTTAAATAAAAATGGTATTCAGACATTTTTCTTTAGTCAAAACAAAATGAAAGACTTTTTCCGACGGAAAACGGATGTACCTGATTACCTCCACAATGCAGCCATCTATCAAGTGTCATGTGGCTGCGGCAAAGTGTACATAGGCGAAACGGGAAGAACTGTTAAAGAACGCATTAAGGAACCCGAACGGCACATGCGGTTAAAACAAAGTGCAAAATCGGCAGTAGCGGAACACCACGAGAACTGTGGCTCTGACATCGATTTTAATAATGTAAGTGTACTAGCTACAGAAACAAACATTTATAGAAGAAAGGTCCGAGAAGCGGTTGAAATTTGTAAGAATGCATCCAATTTCAATAAAGAGGACGGCTATAGGCTTCCGGCACCGTGGCTCCCCGCCATCAAGGAAGAAAATACGCGGCCGCGGTGTATGAGCGGCGTAAACAACGCGCTGCCAGTCATCTCGGCGGACAATAATACTTTGGGTAAACATTCCCCCTCTCTTGCTCTGTCCGTTTCGAATCTAGCCACTGATGATGACCAACCAAAAGTGGTAGCAGGCATTTCAACCAATAGCCCTTTTCCAGCATAAGTGTGGAATAGTGCCTTTCTAGCCAATGACGATGGACCGCCAATGGTATCCACAGGAGATAAGCTACCAACGCCCCTTCTTCTGCATTATAGCGGCGATATTAGCCTGTGACTATGGCCCACCAATGGTAGCCATATGAATTTTAACCAATACTATCACTTCTTCAGCGACACTCGTCTCTGACAGTGTTCCAGCAGTTGTGGACACCAAAAGATCCTGAGGAAGATCCCAGCAGAGGGGTCGAAACGTCGAACGTTTTAGAAGAAACATGATACGGCCTAACAACCCAGAAGATTTTAACTTCAATAAGAAACTTTTATTCCAGTTTAATACAGCTAGGTAAGATTGCATTTCAAAAATTGTCTTACGATTTGGCAGCGATTTTAAAACTGTCTCACAGAGTTAACAGAAAAAAGAAATTGGCAGATAAAGATTTCTATCAAAAGTTTATGAAAAAGCGCCCTGAACTGTCTTACAGCGAACTTTAGTTCACAAATGTAATGCGTTGTGTTCAGCTTCAAACATTTTATTACCTTGTGCTTTGATGTACCCTGTTGGAAAAAAATAGTTCACCTGGAAAGACGACGTGCATTTCGATTTAATGAGGAATAAGCCACCTGGGGGCCAGTAAATGTCTTGTGATGGTTTCAACGTCGTCAACCGGCAAATATCGTAATGGCATAGCTACCATAGCGCCATCTGTGTCTATCCTTCGGTCGGGAATACTCACAGCCAAAAGGCTTATTGTAGTCCAGACGTGTAAAGCAAGCAGGCAGTCATGCCACGGAGACTCGCTTGTGTTTCCTACAGCCAAGTGGGCGAGTTTGAAAGGGGTCAAACTGTGGGCCTCCGGGTGGCGGGATGGTCCTTCCGGGGAACTGCCACACAAGTTTGACGTGCTGCGTCAGCTGTGCAACGATGCTAGTGTCAGTTGGTCACGTAAACATTCTCACACGTGTGGGCGGCTTCTGGCCGTCCATGCAGCATAGACGCCTGACAGGATCGCCGTACTGTAAGGGCAGCAGTGGTTACCGCAGCGAAGATAAGACGGCTTCTGGTCCCAGATGTGACAACACGAACTGTTGCGAACCAGTTATTAGCAGTCGGACTACGAGCGCCCACAACACTAGCCCATATTCCACTCGTTCGTCGACGTGCACAACTCCACTGGTGACGTCAGAGGACCACTTGGAATATAAAATGGCATGCAGTGGTCTTCAGCCATTAAAGGGGATTCTGCCTGCATGCAAGTGATGGTCGATTGCGCATACGACGCAGACCTGGTGAACCCTTTTGTCTTAGAGAGTATTCTTGGATGATATACTGGCCCTCCCATGGCCTAGGGGTGGAGGGGGGCGTGGGGGGGGGGGGGGGGGAAGTAAAGCTAACCAGCACCCGGTACGTGCAAAATGTTCTTACACATGTTATTTTACCGTTCATGTAACTGCTTGGTGTAGGAAGGTGATACGTTGCTCCAACAGTATAATGTCCATGAAACTCAGCCGGCCGCGGTGGTCTCGCGGTTCTAGGCGCGTAGTCCGGACCCGCGCGACTGCTACGGTCGCAGGTTCGAATCCTGCCTCGGGCATGGGTGTGTGTGATGTCCTTAGGTTAGTTAGGTTTAAGTAGTTCTAAGTTCTAGGGGACTTATGACCTAAGATGTTGAGTCCCATAGTGCTCAGAGCCATTTGAACCATTTTTTTCCCATGAAACTCTACGCCTTCTGCCAGCTGCACGGCATTTTCCCTGGCCAGCTCGATTTCCGGTCTCGTCTCAAGCAGAGGACGTGTGGGATACAATGGCACGAGAAGTGACTCGTGCGACTCGTCAACCAACGATTCCTGCAAAACTACAAATAAAGAGCTTTTTATTTCGTCCCTCATAAAGGTTTTCAAATGTACAATTAATTTAAATGTATTTTCCCATTCCTATCATCTCAAAACGTTCTCGCTGTTATAAATCTCTCGAATGTCATTCATGAACAGCGTTCTCAAGTTATTTTTTCAGTTTTCTGAATATGTCACAAATCAATTTGTATGTCTGTATAATTAAGAGTATTTTCCGTAATAAACCAAGCATTTTCCAGAATTAGAATTTCACTCTGCAGCAGAGTGTGCGCTGATATGAAACTTCCTGGCAGATTAAAACTGTGTGCCCGACCGAGATTCGAACTCGGGACCTTTGCCTTTCGCGGGCAAGTGCTCTACCATCTGAGCTACCGAAGCGCGACTCACGCCCGGTACTCACAGCTTTACTTCTGCCATTATCTCGTCTCCTACCTTCGAAACATTACAGTAGCTCTCCTGCGAAACTTGCAGAACTAGCACTCCTGAAAGAAAGGATGTTGCTTCGGTAGCTCAGATGGTAGAGCACTTGCCCGCGAAAGGCAAAGGTCCCAAGTTCGAGTCTCGGTCGGGTACACAGTTTTAATCTGCCGGGAAGTTTCATATCAGCGCACACTCCGCTGCAGAGTGAAAATCTCATTCTGGAAACATCCCCCAGGCTGTGGCTGAGCCATGTCTCCGCAATATTCTTTCTTTCGGGAGTGCTAGTTCTGCAAGTTTCGCATGAGAGCTTCTGTAAAGTTTGGAAGGTAGGAGACGAGATACTGGCAGAAGTAAAGCTGTGAGTACCGGCGTGAGTCGTGCTTCGGTAGCTCAGATGGTAGAGCACTTGCCGCGAAAGGCACAGGTCCCGAGTTTGAGTCTCGGTCGGGCACACAGTTTTGATCTGCCAAGAAGTTTCAAACCAAGCATTTCATTAAACGAATCCATTTCTCTCTGCTTACGCTTCCACACCTCGAAAAAGTAAAAGTAAACAGCATACACGAGGATTGGAACTTCAATAGCGGCAACTATTTATTTGCAGCTGGTACAAAATAGATATGTGTTTCAAAGTTATACTGACCTTCATAGTAGTCACCAGCATTGTGTAAAACCCGTTGCCAGCGATGTGGAAGTCGTAAGATGCTCTTAGCAGTGCCGGTTGTGTTGACAGTTCGAGCGGCGCGGTCTATTGCCCGACGAATTTGTAGCAATTCTGAAGTGAATGCCATGAAGTGTTTCCTTCAGTTTAGAAATCGAGTTGAACTTACGAGGGCTTGAGTCAGGGGAGTGTAGTAGGTGGTATAGCACTTAGCAGCCCCATCAGTCAAACAAATCAGTAACAGCTTGCACTGTACGTGCTTGAGCTGTGAAACGTCCCCTTGCAACAATTATACATGACTGTCCTTAAACTGACACACAATATTTTTGGCGCAACGCAATCTGACTTTCAGTAGTCACTACAAAAGAATGGCCCTGACTAACATTAAACTATACCTTTCACAAATCACTTACCTCACAAAAATCTTCGTTAGTCAAGCTACTGCAATAGAGCGAGCGCCACTACTGCCAGCTAAATAAAAGATTCAAACTACTGAAGGAACTAGCTACTGATCTGCATAGTTAGCAAATGAAAGATTTTGATAGAGAACAAACAATGTATTTACCTTAATAGTGTTGAAAAATCATAATATACATAGCAGTTCATGACATCCAGTCTTACAAATTTCAAAACTCCATTTCTTTCCCCACATCCACCACTGCTGGCGGCTCATCTCCAACTGCGCAACGCAACGCGCTGTTAACATCCAACTGCCCAACACTACAATGGGAGACAACAATGCAAACTAGCCACAGACTGCACACAGCACAGCCAGTGATTTTCATACAGAGCGCCACGTGGCGTTACCAATATAAAAACCTAAACAGCCTACTTACAGCTGCTAAATGGTGGTCAGGTCCTACAGGAAGCGTCATCACTTCTGTCTCTAAGTTGATCGTAGGTTGTGTTTCAAAAATGAACAGTACAGAATCAGAAGTGATGATACTTTCTGCACGACCTGACCATCATTTTGCAGGACAATGCACAAGCACGTACAGTGCAAGTTGTTGTTGTTGTTGTTGTTGTTGTTGTTGTGTGTGTGTGTGTGTGTGTGTGTGTGTGTGTGTGTGTGTGTTTGAGATTTACGGGCGCTAAACAGCGTGGTCATCAGCACCCAAACGCATAAAAACAGGAACACATGCAGTGAATGGACTAAGACGAACAGCGAACAAGGAGAACTGCTAAAAGACACAGACCTGATGCAGTTCCAAATCCTTACACACAGAGGCAAAACAAGAGGAGAAGGAACACACTAAAAAGGAAGGGAAACAAGGAAAAGAGAACAGAAACCGAAGGGAAACAAGGAGGTAATCGTGACTGGCTGACCTCTTACCTAAAACCTGGGTGAGCCAGTCACCCAGCAGCATATTAAAACCCTCTCCCTAAAATCCGAGGCAACAAATTGGACAGGACACAAAACCGTAAGACCTTAACTACAGTCGTTGCGTCATCTTGTAAAATAGAGGGAAAATCCGGTGGCAAAGAGACCACCGCCCTCTGGTCAGAGAATAAAAGACAGTCAAGTAAAATGTGGCGGACAGTTATCTGGACGCCACAAGCACTGCAGATTGGGGGGTCCTCCCGCCGGAGTAAAAAGCATGCGTTAAGGGACTGTGCCCGATGCGGAGGCGAGTGAGGAGAACCTCATCCCGCCTGCAGGACTGGTAGGACGTACGCCATGGCCGCGTGGTGGCCTTGACCAGACGCAGCTTATTTTCACCGACTGCCAGCCACTCCTCTTCCCACTGACGCATAACGCGAAAACGCAGGAGGGAGGTAACAGCATGGAGGGGGACGGCACATGCAACAACGTGAGGGAGGGAACATGCATCTTTGGCAGCCACATCCGCCAGTTCGTTTCCCCTAATACCCACGTGCCCCGGCACCCAGCAGAAGGAAACCTCCTTCCCCTGCCGTTGCAGGTGGAGTAGGGCATCATGGATGTTCCGGACAACTGTATCCGCTGGGTACAAGTGTTGCATGGTCTGAAGGGCACTCAGGGAGTCAGAACAGATGAGGAACTTAAGACTGGGAACACATCTCATCTGCTCCAATGCCCGCAAGATCGCAAACAATTCGGCATCAAAGATGGTAAACGCCGCAGGAAGCCGTAACTTGACGACTCGATCAGGGAAAACAACAGCACAACCAACAGAGTCCCCCTGTTTAGAGCCATCCGTAAATACTGGTACATGGTCGGGATGCTGGTTTAATATATCATAAAATAAGGAGGTAAAAACAAACGCAGGAGTGCAGCTCCTCCGGTACTCCGACAAGTCTAAAAGGACGCAGGCAAGTTGTTACTGATTTGTTTGACTGATGGGACTGCTAGGTGGTATACCACCTACTGCACTCCCCTGACTTAAACCGTCGAAAGTTCAACTCCATTTCTAAACTGAAGGAAGCACTTTACGGCATTCGCTTCAGAACTGCTACAAATTCGTTGGGCAATAGACCGCGCCGCTCGAACTGTCAACACAACCGGCACTGCTAAGAGTATGCTACAACTTTCACATCGCTGGCAACGGGTTATCCACAATGCTGGTGACTACTTTGAAGGTCAGTAAAACTTCGAGACAAAAAAAATGGTTCAAATGGCTCTGAGCACTATGGGACCTTCTGAGGTCATCAGTCCCCTAGAACTTAGAACTACTTAAACCGAACTTACCTTGGGACAGCACACACATCCATGCGCGAGGCAGGATTGGAACCTGCGACCGTAGCGGTCGCGCAGTTCCAGACTGTAGCGCCTAGAACCGCTCGGCCACTCCGGCCGGCACCTTCTAGACACGTATCTATTTTGTACGACCTGTTAATAAATAGTTGCCACTATTAAAGTTCCAACCCTCGTACAAGCAAACTTTAATAAGTTGTAAATTTCATCCCCTGGATGAATATAGCAACTATAAGGGCATGAAACTTCTGTCCTCGCCAGGTTTTTTTTAATAATGAACGCTACTGCAACATACGTCAAATCCTTGACTACAGAGATTGCACGCCACAAACTGCAACACACGGCGGAAATATGGCCCAATATTTGAACACAAATCAGTGCTTACAATAGGATTAGCAGAATGTTAATTTGTGTGCTGCACTAACTCACCTCAGCGTAAAATGTGTACTCCCTCACATACGGAAGCTCAACGTCCTGCACACAACAGACATTCTCAACAGGACAATGGAATGAGGCCACGTATCCGCACGTAGCTAAACGTTAGTTGCCAACTGTGCAAACATGGAAATTCCTAGGGGAAGTAAATTAGGAGCAGGGACGGAATTTGGGCTTCTAAATTTATCATTAGAGTTATTCTTTCGTTCCATGCTTCCTTTTAATCCTAAGCCACACAAAACAATTCTGTACAGTTTGTATGGAATCTTGAAATGAATGCGTAAAAATCTAGTGAAAACGGCACTTAAAATCCCTTGAAGTAAAAAGCAAAGTACACCATAAGTTAGAGAAATGTCCGCGTAATGGTGGGGAAAATGTCCTGTGATACGAAGAGCGTGCTATCCTCTTCCTCGGTTCGACAAGATCTTGAAAACGCTGAAAAACTACGTTCACCTCACTACTTGTTGAGAATAATGCCCCTTGTAACAGAGAACTGTATTGGAATGTGCAACAGCTGCTTCAGATCTTACCCCTTCCGTGAAAAACCAAGCACAAGCGGGCCCCACCATTGACAATGAACGTTCGTCTGCCAGTCGGGCTGCCCCTAGTACCATCTGAGGATGGAGCGATGAAATATGCAACGGATCTGGCTCGTTTCTCACGTCCGTGTCACAGGTGGCGACTACAGACATGAATTCAATCTCCAGTCCTTCTCGCCTTACGTCACAGTCCTGCAAGCCACTCTTCCGAGCAGTCTGTAGAAATAGCTGCCGCCTCTTTCCATCTTCCCGTTGGGAGAGGGACGTGTGCGAAAGCGCAGGAAATGGAAATTGGTTGAGGGCCGCGACACGTGCCCGGGATGCACAACAACGCGACTGCAGACCCCCCGTCACCGCATGTCGCTTCACCTCAGCTCCACACGTCCCCACGGGCTCTGGCGAGGTTGTCGCAGGTGTCACCCCAGCCTCCTACCTTTTGAATGTGGAGGTCTTTTTCGCTGTCTCTCCTGTATTTTACATTCAGTATTTCGTATGAGCGGAATTCTAACACTTTTCGTTTCAGAACGAGTTATTAGTGTCGTGTACCGGTGCAACAGAAGAATATCCGTTAATACAAACCGTGGAATACAATAAATATGGCAAGCTATTCGAGGCACTGGAAACAGAATGCAGGATGATTGATAAAATGTCGATTGATCGACAGCCTGCAATTTGTGACTTATTTGCTTTCTCATCATCACATGTCTCTAATTTGATAGAGTTACTATATTCGAGTAAATGTGTGGGCATGTACAACATCTTCTGCTGTGTGAGAACATAGTGTCCCGCATATCTAAGAGCCCAAAGCCTTACAACGCTATTGATTGCGACTTGTCAACGTCTTTTATACAGAGTGATATAGCTGCCCTACCTATCGGTGTTATGCAACGCACAACACCTTCAAAAACCAGGTGGGGGATTTTCATATTCTCTCTTTCGATAGCCGCTAACTATTAATCCCACAGAAAGAAAGACAAAGAGGACCTTTCTGTATGAATTTTAATGTAGTATTTTATTGGAATAAGTTTTCTCTTGGGGCTGCAGTTTCAGAATTATTTAAAATAAAAGAAAAAAACAGAATAATTCGATAACTGTGGTCTCCAGCTAAAACGTGTTGCAATACAAAATGTAACTACAATACTGGCCATTAAAATTGCTACACTAAGAAGAAATGCAGATGATAAACGGATATTCATTGAACAAATATATTACACTAGAACTGACACGTGATTAGATTTTCACGCAGTTTGGGTGCATAGATCCTGAGAAATAAGTACCCAGAACAACCACCTCTGGCCGTAATAAGGGCCTTGGTACGCCTGGGCATTGAGTCAAACAGAGCTTGAATGGCGTGTACAAGTATAGTTGCCCATGCACCTTCAACACGAAACCACAGTTCATCAACAGTAGTGACTGGCATATTGTGACGAGCCAGTTGCTCGGCCACCATTGACCAGACGTTTTCAATTGGTGACAGGTCTGGAGAATGTGCTGGCCAGGGCAGCAGTCTAACGTTTTCTGTATCCAGAAAGGCCCGTACAGGACCTGCAACAACATGGGGGCGTGCATTATCTTGCTGAAATGTAGGGTTTCGCAGGGATCGAATGAAGGATAGAGCCACGGGTCGCAACACATCTGAAATGTAACGTCCACTGTTCAAAGTGCCGTCAATGCGAACAAGAGGTGACCGAGACGTGTAACCAATAGCACCCCATACCATCACGCCGTGTGACACGCCAGTATGGCGATGACGAGCTGATAGTCCATGCTGCTGCAAACGTCGTCGAACTGTTATTGCAGATGGTTGTTGCCTTGCGAACGTCCCCATGTGCTGACTCAGGGATCTAGACGTGGCTGCACGATCCGTTACGGCCATCCGGATAAGTTGGCTGTCATCTCGACTGCTAGTGATACGAGGCCGTTGGGATCCAGCACGGCGTTCCGTATTACCCTCCTGAACCCACCGATTCCATATTCTGTTAACAGTCATTGGATCTCGACCAACGCGAGCGGCAATGTCGCTATACGATAAACCGCAACCACGATAAGCTACAATCCGACCTTTATCAAAGTCGGAAACGTGATGGTACTCATTTCTCCTCCTTACACGAGGCATCACAACAATGTTGCACCAGGCAACGCCGGTCAACTACTGTTTGCGTATGAGAAATCGGTTGGAAACTTTCCTCATGTCAGCACGCTGTAGGTGTCGCCACCTGCGCCAACCTTGTGTGAATGCTCTGAAAAGGTAATCATTTGCATATCACAGCATCTTCCCCCTGTCGGTTAAATTTCGCGTCTGTAGCACACCATCTTCGTTGTGTAGCAATTTTAATGGCCAGTAGTGTACATTTTCTTCTGTAGGGCTAATAATAATCTGCGCCTTTTTTAAAGCGTTGCTGGTTGTATAAAACCCATAGCTAGGCGCAGCTGAATCACTCTGTGCATCTCCACCATAAACCTTCTGTGAATGCTGTCAACCTTATGAGACACACTGTATGTCACCTCCTTCAGGGAGCACACTGGCCACTATGCAGTGCTGTGTATGGTCTAGAACTGATGTGACACTCAACTGTTCACGTAAGGCATGGCTGTGTAGTGGTGTGTATGTGCCAGTTGGCGGCAGAAGGAGTTATCGCTTTTGCACGTGCCCGTGACCTGACCGTAAGTTACGTTGCCCGATTAGTTGGTTTGTCAAAGCAGGCTGTTCAGATTCGATGTGGGGAACAGATCACCACTTGCAGTCAAATAACAAGACGTATGAATCATGATCGTAGAAAGTTCCTAACCAATGGGGACCACAGAGATGTCTCGATACAATGACAGCCCGTTTCAAACACAAAATTAATTAGTGCTATAAGTGAATACAGGTTCATCTCAAACAGTTTCCGAGCGAGCGTCGCAAAAACAACAGCATATAGTGGACATTTGGAGTCGTGTACCTGTAGAACGGCCACCGCTCACGGCGGTAAAGCTGCACGTCTTCAGTGGACCAAAAAAGAGAAACTGGACAGTTTCTGACTGGAGTCGTATAGTGTAGACGGACGTCGCAATTTTGCCTCATTTTAAATGATGCAAGCCTTCGAGTTCACAGATGGCCCAATGGGGCCTTGGACCCACTGTTTATCTAGAGTGCAGTACAGGTTGAAGATATTTATGATTATTGGAGTTATTTCACATAACATGATTTGGGCCCACCCATTAACTCTGGCTCGAATGTTAAACAGGTGACAACGTGAAGATGTTCCCACAAGCGACGCAAAAAACTTCCTTGGAGGACAAATCAAGGGAAAATATGACGCTGACTAATCAACCAGACCAAAATGGGTCTTACCATTTCGCAGACCCATTTTGTTACGAAACAGCTGCTCCTGACAAGGTAAACTCCCCATAGTGGATAGCCTGTCAAAAATTGAACATAAATCAAATATAAAAACGGGAGGAAGGTGTATAGAACTGTGAAAAAAGAAGCAAAATCTGTGAATGGTCCTAGGTTAAGATATGCAAAATCGATCGCATGGAAAGAATAACGGCATCGTGCTTGTGTCGCCACGTTTGGTCATTGGCATGCCTGTTCTCCTTCTGTAGTCTTGGAAATTATCATATTATACACTGTTATATAATATGAGTCATGTTGTAAGAATATATTACCGTCGCAAGTAAATGTAAAATAGTGAGAGGAGGCGAAATACCGCATAGACCTCTCATAGAAATGAAAACAACAACTAAACTGGTGTGAACTATGCTACAACAAAGTAATTCAAGAGACGAAACTTCCAGAACCGAACGCAAGAGTCAAAACGTGTGGTACTTGTGTAGAACAAATACGAGGTGCGTACGTGTGGAGATCTATTGCTTACACCTCGCTGTTGCAAACGGACGTTACACCACCACGTAGACACAAATTTGAATGCAGCGAACAGACACGTCTATGACCAAAGGGACAGTCCATAATTTTGCGAAAAAAAGTGTTGGGCATGAGGAAGGTCACCCTTCATAATCCATCGCCGTGACCACATGATCACGACGCCGTGGCTATTGAAAGTCGCTCGATGTTGCACGTTTTGTGCTTGTACCATTCAGTGTTTCAATTTTACTTCTTTTTTCACATTTCAATACACCTTGAAACATCCCCGCTTAAATTCCTTTATTGGGTTTTGTGTAATTTACCGAAGCCGCCAAACAGTTAATTATTATATGACCGTGTGCTTAATGGATGAAAGGCTATCGGTTTTTCTGCTATGGTTTCAGGGGTATTTCAACCGAGTACCCCTTGTAACAGAGAACTGTATTGAAAGTTTGTCTATTATTAAAAACCATGAAGGTTGCGATGTACAAACTGATATGCATTTTCTACTAACACACAAATTCTGAGGCAGTTGCTACCTTCGCCTTACACGTCTAATTAAGGTTATATCTTTTATTGGTTGCTGATTTTAAGAACTTTGTCACACGCAATGACGATGGTTAACATTCACAACAATCCTCACTTCAATCCATGGTTGTTGCTGGCCGACGCGGTTGACGCGAAACACACAGTTCGACACTTGTCACTTTTGGTTTCATATCACTGGCGAATCGGTATCGATGAGGGTGCACCCCACGACGATCGGGGGGACGCGCTCATTTGTCATACTCCGGTGAATTTACCGTTTACTGCTCACTCGACCCCCATTCTTGCCGTCTCTCCAGTTCTACTACTCACTCGACACTAGTCTCACTGCCTCTTGGAGCGCTCGACAATCGACTCCTGTCTGCTATCGACTTAAGTGTCGGATACTAGCATCTATGTTCGTGGGATCATGGATCCCTTACAACCTTCATGGTGTTTCATGCTCGATGTGTATTCAGTTTCTGGCGGGCTATCTAGTGGGCCAATCTACCACCAAATCCGAGGAGGGTGCGATGGGAAAATGGAGCCCGGTGAAGCAGACGATCTCGAGGTGACTTTAAGGCGGCAGGAGGAAGATCACGCTTCAGAAGACGGTGCAGGAGCGCTGGCGAGTAACGGACGCGTCACCTGTGGAGCCTGGTTTGGTGGCTGCGCTCCGCGGAAGATGGGCGGCAGTGGGCCGGCGGGGCGGCGCTGGCGACGACGCGCCGCGGCGGCACACAGTGGCCGCCTGATTGATGGCGCCTCCAGATTTTGGGACCGCACGTTGCGGCAGACAACGCTTGTCCCGGTAATGAAAGTGCGTGGGCGGAGGGCCGCCAGCTTGATTAACGAGCCCGCGGCGGCTAATGAAGGCGCCGGCTTTCAAACTGCCGCAACTTTTCCTCGCATCGCCGCATCGATCCCCGCTCGCAACTATCTGCCGTCGCCGGCACCGCAGCTTTCAGTCCCCCCTGTCTCGGTATGAACTTCGATAGGCACACTTCTCCTGTGTGACGGTAGAGTTTCAAGCAACTTGGTAGCTTCAGCGACAAGAGTATGTTTATCTGTGAATAATTTGTTTGTCGTTAGCCGTTGTTGTAACAAGGCTGAACGGGGGTACTTCGTAGGGGACCGTGCTAAACGAATTTACCTGCAAATAGTTTTTTAGTTATCATTATAACTGGTCTAGACACATTAACATAACCACAACCTATGATCGACGTCAACGTGCAGTAACCACTAACAGATGGCGGGTGCCATCACTAGCATTGCAATGTACGTAAAACTTGTCGGTGGGGCACGGCAAACCGTCCAGTCGTTCCCGGGTTCGATTCCCGGCGGGGTCAGGGATTTTCTCTGCCTCGTGATGGTTGGGTGTTGTGTGCTGTCCTTAGGTTAGTTAGGTTTAAGTTGTTCTAAGTTCTAGGGGACTGATGACCATAGATGTTAAGTCCCATAGTGCTCAGAGCCATTTGAACCGTCCAGTCGCTGTCGTAACGCCGAAACAACCATTTATCATCATGAATTTGCTCATGGACTACAAATGTTAATGGTGTTCAGACAGCAACCAGCCACAAATTTATTTTCAGTTATTTTATTCAAAAGGTACCGTTACCGGTTTCGAATCATTACGATTCATCTTCAGACGGTTTTCATGGTTTCATTACAGAATGTGGTACTTTTTTTTCTTTTTTTTTTTTTACAGATTAACTGTCGTGAAATATCGGTTTGGAGTGTCTGTTTTCATAGTTTTCGTCGAACAGATGTGAATACATTCCCACTGCGTTCTTATCATTGCTCACGTAAATTTTTCTCACTGAACACTTTAGATTTGTCACAGAATAGATTTCTAACATGCACCACATGTTTTGATACATACAAAGTGCTTACAAACATATATGTTAGAAATATATTCTCTGACAAATCTAAAGTGTTCAGTGAGAAAAATTTACGTGGCAACGATAAGAATGCAGTGGGAATGTATTCACATCTTTTGGTCGAAAACTATGAAAACAGACATTTCAAGACCATTAATCTGTAAAAAAAATTTAAAAAAGCACAAGTTGTAATGGAAGCATGAAAACCGTCTGAAGATGAATCGTAATTATTCGAAACCGGTAACGGTACCTTTTGGACAAAGGAACTAAAAAAAATTTGGGTCTGGCTCCTGTCTCAACACCATCAACATTTGTCTTCAAATAACAGCCACAGCCTCCAACCATGTCAACATATGACAAATTTACACATGATCATTGACTTCTGGGCGGAGAGTTGAAGTAATTCAAAAATGGCTAAGTTTGTAAACTGTTCGCATGCCGTCGTGATTAAAACATACCGTGCATGGCAAAACTCCTCTATCCAAAGCCGACACTGAGTTAACTGTGGTGCACCACGTTCCATACATGACGGGCGCTTAGGACGGCTGTGGAGACGTGAACGTTCGAATGGACATGCAGTTGTTGAGCAACTGGCCGCCCAGCTAAAGCAGTGTCTTGTCAACGAGCATTCAGTGAAAGTTCCTCCGTAAGTTAACGTCGTTGCGTATGAGCCTTTGCAGCAGGCGTCTGATTCATGCTGCCACGCTGACTGCTGTCATCGACGATGATGGATGGAATTTGCACGTCAGTATCGCAGCTGGACGTCCACTGAGTAGCGACACATGGCCTTCACAGATGAATCACGTTTTATGTCAGATGTCAGGCACTTCGCATGTACGACACGAATAGTCTGAAACCGAACACTCTGCAATGAGGAGGGACCTATTGTCTGGGGAATGTTTCTCGTCATTCTGGAAGATGCAATATATCCTCGGCGCGATGGCATCTTCCATCAGGACAATGCAACGTGTCACGCAGTTCGAAGCCTATGTGTGTGGTTCCAAGAGTACATGGATTACTTTACATACACTCCTCTGACCACCAAACCAGATTTAAAGCCCATGGTGAAAAAAACAACACGTCCGCCCTCCAGGCAGGTGGTGTCCACAACAGCTTCGGCAGACCAGAAGTTTACTTTTGGCTGCACAGTCTACCAAACACCTCGGTACATCACGCCGCAGTTGAACTTCTGCCCTATTCGATAGGCACCGAATGACTGCTCCTGCCGTTGAAACCGTTCTGGAACAACTTAGGTCTGCCACACCATATCCAAACCGAGTCGGGCCAGTGCCCCATACCAGGTGCAGCGATGTCCCTTGACTCGTCAGCCGCAAGGAACCACAGATTCTGGCAGAGGATGACGTTCCTGGCGCCACGTGTCCTTGTCTCACAGTACCACACCGCACGCCCAGCCCGCGCCCTACTACAGCCCTTTCTTTCAGGAGTGCTAGTTCTGCAAGGTTCGCTGGAGAGCTTCCGTAAAGTTCGGAAGGTGAGAGACAAGGTACTTGCAGAACTGAAACTGTGAGGACGGGGCGTGAGTCGTGCTTGGGTAGCTCAGATGGCAGAGCACTTGTCCGCGAAAGGCAAAAGTCCCGAGTTCGAGTCTCGGTCGGGCACACAGTTTTAATCTGCCAGGAAGTTTCTAACGTTGTTCCTGCTTATATATTTATTTTAGCTCAAAGAAAAACCTTTATACAGGGTTGTTACAAATGATTGAAGCGATTTCACAGCTCTACAATAACTTTAATATTTGAGATATTTTCACAATGCTTTGCACACACATACAAAAACTCAAAAAAAATTTTTAGGCATTCACAAATGTTCGATATGTGCCCCTTTAATGATTCGGCAGACATCAAGCCAACAATCAAGTTCCTCCCACACTCGGTGCAGCATGTCCCCATCAATGAGTTCGAAAACATCGTTGATGCGAGCTCACAGTTCTGGCACTTTTCTTGGTAGAGGAGGTTTAAACACTGAATCTTTCACATAACCCCACAGAAAGAAATCGCATGGGGTTAAGTCGGGAGAGCGTGGAGGCCATGACATGAATTGCTGATCATGATCCCCACCATGACCGATCCATCGGTTTTCCAATCTCCTGTTTAAGAAATGCCGAACATCATGATGGAAGTGCGTTGGAGCACCATCCTGTTGAAAGATGAAGTCGGCGCTGTCGGTCTCCAGTTGTGGCATGAGCCAATTTTCCAGCATGTCCAGATACACATGTCCTGTCACGTTTTTTTTTCCAGAAGAAAAAGGGGCCGTCAACTTTAAACCGTGAGATTGCACAAAACACTTTAACTTTTGGTGAATTGCGAATTTGCTGCACGAATGCGTGAGGATTCTCTACCGCCCAGATTCGCACATTGTGTCTGTTCACTTCACCATTAAGAAAAAATGTTGCTTCATCACTGAAAACAAGTTTCGCACTGAACGCATCCTCTTCCATGAGCTGTTGCAACCACGCCGAAAATTCAAAGCGTTTGTCTTTGTCACTGGGTGTCAGGGCCTGTAGCAATTGTAAACGGTAAGGCTTCTGCTTTAGCCTTTTCCGTAAAATTTTCTAAACCGTCGGCTGTGGTACGTTTAGCTCCCTGCTTGCTTTATTCGTCGACTTCCGCGGGCTACGCGTGAAGCTTGCCCGCACGCGTTCAACCGTTTCTTCGCTCACTGCAGGCCGACCCGTTGATTTCCCCTTACAGAGGCATCCAGAAGCTTTAAACTGCGCATACCATCGCCGAATGGAGTTAGCAGTTGGTGGATCTTTGTTGAACTTCGTCCTGAAGTGTCGTTGCACTGTTTTGACTGACTGATGTGAGTGCATTTCAAGCACGACATACGCTTTCTCGGCTCCTGTCGCCATTTTGTCTCACTGGGCTCTCGAGCGCTCTGGCGGCAGAAACCTGAAGTGCGGCTTCAGCCGAACAAAAATTTATGAGTTTTTCTACGTATCTGTAGTGTGTCGTGACCATATGTCAATGAATGGAGCTACAGTGAATTAACGAAATCGCTTCAATCATTTGTAATAGCCCTGTATCACAAAGTTTACATTTCCTGAGTAAAATTACTAATCAATTGCCCAACTCTGCCCCTTGTTATGACTGCGCGATCTAATATCAATAACGCGAAATCACTGACATCATCCACGTACCAAACACTAGAAGACACGACTTTCAAAGATGATCTACGGTGGTATGGAACGTCAGTGGAAATAAGGTGATCACAGCTGTGTAGCTTTTATAGCCCTAATAAACCGAAGCAATTTGCGATATCCCCGTGTGTACTGCGTCCGGTGTCTCGAAGTGATGGTTCTCGTACTCGTCTGCGTAAGAACTCCAGCTACAAATAAACTCTTTGAAACACTAGGACGGTAGATGGCAGTCCTCTGACTAATATACTTTAATACTGTCTTCTCCTCTCTGTGATCTACTGACATGAAACGCGAACTCCCAGCCACAAGGACGGAGTTCAGATAACGTCTCAGCGTAAGTGTAGGCAGAGGAAGTGCTCTCAATTACTGAACACTGCGTACTCAACGACGACTTCCAACGCAGTGGTGAAGCCCAGAATCGCATAGGTTCGCAACAGTACAGTGCCTAACTGTTCTAAAAATAAACTCTCCTGAGAGCAAAGACAGCAAGTCCGCCTGTACGAACAAAAGCTGATATCAAGCGACCGCCACACATGGGCGCTCACAACGGAAGACCTCTTCTCTCCACCGCTGGCCTCCCAGCAAGCCTCGGTTCCCCACCATCATAATTCCGAAAACGAATCATATTCCCGAAACCATGGAATACTCTCCACCTCTACAGATTCTTCCGAACGCCGACCAACCATATTTTAGTCTTTTGTCATTCAGCGAGGAAAATTTGCAAAGAAAAACCTATACTCGTACAATGGTACGCTTCTGAGTAAAAATCCTTAGAAATATCCCAGCCTTTATGGTTTCCGAGGTGCCGCTTCTTCGTTCCTCTCACTTACGACCAATATTTTCGTAGTTTCCGTAGTATAATCCTTCCGGTTCGGCTACATGACTGGCCGGTCGCGACTCTATTGTGTTCCAGCGCTTAGGTGCTACGACGTCCGTCTTGCTGTTTCCTGTGTTTAAGCAGGACCAGCATACCTGCGTGGACCTTCCACCCAGGGCTTGAGTTCCACCTGCCGTTTCATTTCCAGTGGCGTTCCAACCTCTACTAGTATAGGCAACCATTCATTACGCCGTTATTTATAATAAAGACACTCTGTCACCTTTCAAGCAATAAGCGTTAACAATTATTTACAAGTGTACGTGACAATGTCAGTCTCCTTTATATATTCATATACACGATGTACAACTTATCACATGATACCTAATTGTGTTTGTAGATCACGGCAATGTATGTGGCTGAGTTCTTGTAAGGAGCGAAATTATTGCCACCTTACAATGTAAGGAAGAGTAAGAAGCAAAATTTGTAGGAGACAAGGCTTGGCTACTGTAAGCAGGATGAAGTGGATGTGGATTGCGGAATTTATGCGGAGGCGAATAGTCTTGCACTCGACAGACCTTCGTGGAGAGCCACATCGAAATTATCTTCCGACTGATGACCACAACAACACGTTTATGTCAACTCTTCTCGAGCTTCCATCCGCGTCAGGTGGTGTTAAATATCCACAAGTTTTCGGACTAGTGGTCATCGGTCATAGTGAAGTGGTGACTGTTGTAGGAGGTCCTGTAGCCGGCCACATTGTGCTACCGCCTGTGAAGTCACTGATGTCTGTCCAGGCGATAACAGAACCCGTCCGGAACCACTTGACATGACCGAAAGCGCGAAAAAAATTATTTAGTTAATCTCAACTTGGGACTATGTATTCGAACGTATTCATAAATCACGTCTGTTTACATAAGTTTTCCTTGTATTAAGGCGACCAGGCCTGTATCTGTGTAATACGATATTTCGTCGAATAAACTGCTACTAATACTACTACTTCTTATTCTTCATTCGTGAATTATCTAATTTCAGCTGATCCTGTCAGCAGGGTCCAGCCATCTCTTCCATGGTCTTCGTTTGGAACCGTCACACAGAAAATGTTCTGGGGCAGGGTAACCAAAGACTGCATTTTATTGGTAGCACACTTAGAAAGTGGAACATATGTACTAAAGAGCCTGCCCATACTACGCTCAGCTATCAAGTTATACTGTGTTGCTATACGGTATGGGATCCTCAGCACATATGATTGCCGGTGGACGTCGAATAAATTCAAATAAGTGCAGCTCATCTTGTATTATGGCGAAACAGGGAGAGAGTGTCACGGATATGATTAGCTAACTGGGGTGGCAATCGTGAAAAGAAAGGTGTTTCTCGTTGGAGTGAGATCTTCTCACAAAATTTCAATTATCGACTTTCTCGTCTGAATGACAAAATAATTTTGAAAAGTGATGGAAAGTTTATGATGGTTGCACACAGTTCCTTTAATTAGTTTATTACATAAGTAGTTCAAATCATAAACAGACCGTCTTCAGGTGTACTGTGACATTATATTTACATGTGTGACAATTCATAACCACCATCAAGCAGCATGTTAGAAAACAAAATCTCCATTCGACCATAACTGGGGATTACGAGTTGTCAGACTGTGATTACGATGTGACGGCACAGCTGAAGATCGTCTGTTTGCGACCAAAACCGGTCGTGTAATGAACTAACACATAGATATACAACCATGATTTTTAAGAAGTTGACACGCTATAAATCATCACCTCCTCAAAATAATGACTTACCTACTTCAGGAGAGATGGCCATTGTAAGAAAAAACGAGCAATCAGAGAGGGCACGGAAAGATATTTGTTCTACCACTGTAGCCGACATATTCGTCCCTATAAAAACAGCATCTGTTCCGATATTTCAAACAATTCTCATTTATTCTTCAGGCTCAGTTGCACATTTTTATTTAAATAATATGTTTCCCTGACTCTGGATCATCTTCAGATATATTTAGTTGCGTCAGCATCCTGTCTTGCCCGTGTTAGACTTTCTCATGAGTTTACCGTCCAGACAGATACCTTCTGAAAAGACTTATTACCACTTAAATGTATTTAATGTTTTCGACAGGCGAGAACCAACAGCCGTTAAGCATTTTAGAAGATATATTTAACCGTAAACTGTTGTATTTCACCTACGTCATCTACCGGTTTCAGTCATAGACCATCATCTCTGGGTGTAATGTAAAATAGATGATTAAAAACATTATCTCTGGATATAAGGTTAAAGAGATTATTAAAAACATATTTCATTTTTCTTTTAAGCTGATCCAACATTGAGGTTAGCAAGTCAAGGACGAGTTACGACAGTTGTTTGGGTGGTTTCAGTGTTTGCTGTTCGAAACGGTTGAGAAATAGTTTGAATGTGCTTCTGTGAATCCTGTACCAAACACGCAAGTGTATTACTTGAGAGGAGGAGAATTTTTATATCCAAGATCGCTTGTAAACAACCTTCATTGTCGATTGCCGGTTTCGGTAAGCGTAGTTACCATATTCATATCTCCATAAAAGCTTACCGCAGGTCTCCTAGACGAGCTGTGCAAGTACTTTTTCTGAGGGACGAGGTGAACAATGAATCGGTCAGGGGTCAGACCGCAATATACACAGCAATTCGGCAGACGCTAGAGCCCCATACCACATACCGCAGCTCAAAGACAGATCTCCGAGTAATCGTAAAGACGTGGTTGTACAATATGAAACGCCACTAAATGGAAACTTGTCGCTGCGTCTTCAAACGAGTACATATGTTTCATTGTCTGCTGGTACATGTAACTGCTTCTGCTGGAACAGGGAGGTGGACGAGCAGTGGCTCAGCAAGCGTGCCGTTGTGTTGCTAGTCTTCCTGCAGACGAGGCACAGCGTCTAACAATAGGGCGGCGAGCCGTGAAGGGAGGCGGTATAGCAGCTTGGCGCGGCTGCCACAATGGCCGTCAGATATTGAGGACCGCCGGCGACCACTTGCCGCACATAAAGAATTCCTTGTGACGGACCCGCGGGGTTCGGGGCCCTGGTCCTCTCCCAGTAATATGGCGGTGGGCCGGCAGCGGCAGCGACGGGCGAGCCCCCGTGTCGCTGCATCTCCCCGCCGGCACCCCTTCGCCTCCTTTTATAGCAGCCATAAACTCGCGAGCCGTGTAGGCCGCGAACCGAGTTTAGCCAATATATCACTGGGTGCGTGGCTGGCGCTACGTGCTCGATCGGAAAACGCGTTTTGTAGTGTATCGCGCCAGCTGGGAGGCTTTTGCGGCGAGCGCGCCGAATGCCGATGCCTCCTGCCACCTCCTCCGCCTCCGGCACCGCCCCCGCCTCCCACACGAGGCCGGCGCGTGACGGTGGCCGGTAATTGCGAGATTAGTTCCGGGTGGCGCCTCGCGTTTATCTGTCAACGCGCACCGGAGCGGCGTGGCCGCGGCCGGGGATAAAGCGCCCCCCACCGGGACCTGATGTCTGCCACTCGCGGCGTATTTGTTCAGTAAAACGTGCCTATTCATTTCAACCACAAGCGAAACATGCCAGTAACGCGAAGCGAACAACAAATTATAGCCTTCTAATAAAACGAAGGCACGTTATTGTTGTGATTCTGTCCCGTGCCTAAAGGCTACAGTCTACATCCAATTGGAGTCGCTTACCTCTCTCATGATGAGCTCTGTCAACTGACACCTTCAGTCAACTTTCACCATAAACTTCCCTTCTGCCCAATTCCTTATTACTTACCCTGTCTACTCAGATAATCTTTAGTATTCTTGTGTAGCAACACGTTTCAAAAGCATCTATCCTGGGCGTATCACCCACATGTCGCCCTTCCGTGCAAGGCTACTCGCCACAATAGAGTTGCGATCTACCGAAACTGTGGTTCTGTAGTTTTGGTACACAACGTAAATGACGTCGTAGTATTGGTAGAATTGATGAGGAAAGAAAAGTAGATGAATGTGTAAGAAAGAAAATGGGACCGACGACTTTTCTTCTTTTCTTTCTTTTCTCTCTGTGTCATAGCGTTACAGAATATAAAATGCATTTTATAAGTAATGACAATTAGTTGATTGTTTACTGCGCTTTAATGTGACCAATGGAATTTCTTTTGGTGCAAGTACAGTTTATATGCACGAACACAAAAAGTACATATAATTATTGTTATTTTTTACTCAATAATACGTCCTTCATCGTGATCAAAGGCAAGAGCTTACTGTTGTTACTGAAAAATGCGAAATTTGTTTATGAGTATTGAGGCGATGTCTGATGTATTTCTGTTTTTCATTTCTTTTCACCTATTTGTTGAGCAAATGGCGTTCTCTCTTCTGTATGATAAATCAACATTTCTTTAATTTTACTACATCAACCCTCTGTCTCGTTAGAAATCATTAGTTTTCGAATAAAACCTGATTTATCTTTGAGTTTTGTTTTAAATGCAGTTTCTTATTAAGTAACACATAGGATGATAAATACGCAAAAAAAAAATTTCCGTACGTCACCTGGCCCTCTACACATCCGCTCTCAGCTTCTAGTCGGTTCACCACTTCCGGTTTTTTTAGCGGAATCTAATAAGACGCTAGTAGTATACGTTAAGAAAGCAATTTCTATGTTGACGTTCGATAGGTATGCAACACACCCAATGCACAAGTAACGTGGGTGCGACTTTCACTAACCAAAGAAACTAGGAAAACTTCCATGGTCTACACTTACTTACCACAGATTACAGTAGTACAAGGTAGCTTTAAAACTCTACTCCAGACAAATACTTTCAGAAATGTGTGCTTGGCATTTGTGGCCAGGAGTACCCTTCTGAGAAGTTCGGCCGCCTGATACAAGTCTATTTATTTTACGTCACTTCGATGACTTGCGGGTCGATGTTGGTGAAATGATGATGAGGACAACACACATGCGCGCGCACGCACACGCACACACACACACAACACACACACACACACACAGACAGAGAGAGAGAGAGAGAGAGAGAGAGAGAGAGAGAGAGAGAGACACCCTACTACTTTCATTTACACTAGACGTGCGACCCTCTCTGGTTTCGCAGTAGTTGCTCTAAGCGTCTTTCACCAGACGATGGGTGAGGTACTTAGACAGCTCATAAGCATGGGATTCCTCTCCGGTCAAATGTGAGCAATCTAGGTGATCCTAACTACAATTTTGCCAAATATTTACGTCCTGTTCTCAGCCCCCACTTTGGAGAACGTGAACATCAGATGTTTAATTCAATCGAAGTCTTTGCGCCTTGGTCCTACAGACTTGCTAGTTTTGGTGTTGTGCCAATTTTTTTCTCGGGTTCCCCTGGAAGAGGCCCTATCGTTAATTGGTGAGAAACTTGACCGTGTGCTGACAGCGTCACATTTCATATGTAATGATAAATATTTTGAGCAAATTGACAGAGTTGCTAATGGGAGCCCTGTTTCCCTCATAGGCACCAATCTTTTTATGAAAGTCATTGAAGACACGGCGCTCAAGCTTCCGTTTCTTAAACCTACCTCTTTTTGGAGATACTTGCATGATAATTTATGGTTTGGCCTCACGGGGTTGATGCTAGGCCGTTTTAATTGTCTCCATCCTAGAGTCAAATTTACCATGGAAGTTGAAAAGCATGGCAGACTTCATTTTCTTGATGTTTTTGTTCACAGAAATTAAGATGGCACTTTGGGGCACAGTGTATCTCATAAACGTAGGCATACTGATCGTTATTTTCCTGCGACCGGCTGTCATCCCCTGTACCAACGCACGGCGATCTTGCAGACTTGGGTGAACAAAGCCTACGGCATTTCCGACGAAGAAAATTTGATACAGGCAATGTACCATCTTAATGTTGTTTTTGAGCAGATTGATTAACTGACTAACAAATATGTCGTACTTTTTCAGTTCGGACCGCCGGGGAAGCCATCAGAGGATACTTATGAGTGTGTTGCTTTTTTATCTTTTGTTGGGAGTGTACTCTCCAAAATTTCAAGAAAAACTGTGTTTATACCACCGGCTAAGATTAGATCCCTTCCTGGATCAGCAAAGGATGAATTAGGGCTGAAGAATCCCATTGTATACAAAATTCCGTGAGATTCTGGGGTGCCTTATATTGGTCAAACTGCCTGTAAAAATCAGGACTGTTATGTAGAATACCATCGTCACACTATTTTGCGCCCGCATCTCGTGGTCATGCGGTAGCGTTCTCGCTTCACACGCCCGGGTTCCCGGGTTCGATTCCCGGCGGGGTCAGGGATTTTCTCTGCCTCATGATGGTTGAGTGTTGTGTGATGTTCTTAGGTTAGTTAGGTTTAAGTAGTTCTAAGTTCTAGGGGACTGATGACCGTAGATGTTAAGTCCCATAGTGCTCAGAGCCATTTGAACCATTTTTTGAACACTATTTTGCTCCAGCCAGAAAAATCCACAGTGGCAGAATACTGCCTTGATGTGGAACATAAGACGATGTACTCTATAATGGGGCACAAATGATCGCTCCTGCTTGCCGCTACTCAAAATGGTTTATAACGGAGGCTACTGAAATTTGATTATCTGATAATATTATTAATGGAGATTAGGGTTCCCCTTTAATTATGATGTAGAATTCCATTCCAACTGATATTAAACAACAAATATCCTCAGTTAGACCAGCGGATTCTTTTAATTAGTGTTCAGTTAGAAATACACTCCTGGAAATGGAAAAAAGAACACATTGACACCGGTGTGTCAGACCCACCATACTTGCTCCGGACACTGCGAGAGGGCTGTACAAGCAATGATCACACGCACGGCACAGCGGACACACCAGGAACCGCGGTGTTGGCCGTCGAATGGCGCTAGCTGCGCAGCATTTGTGCACCGCCGCCGTCAGTGTCAGCCAGTTTGCCGTGGCATACGGAGCTCCATCGCAGTCTTTAACACTGGTAGCATGCCGCGACAGCGTGGACGTGAACCGTATGTGCAGTTGACGGACTTTGAGCGAGGGCGTATAGTGGGCATGCGGGAGGCCGGGTGGACGTATCGCCGAATTGCTCAACACGTGGGGCGTGAGGTCTCCACAGTACATCGATGTTGTCGCCAGTGGTCGGCGGAAGGTGCACGTACCCGTCGACCTGGGACCGGACCGCAGCGACGCACGGATGCACGCCAAGACCGTAGGATCCTACGCAGTGCCGTAGGGGACCGCACCGCCACTTCCCAGCAAATTAGGGACACTGTTGCTCCTGGGGTATCGGCGAGGACCATTCGCAACCGTCTCCATGAAGCTGGGCTACGGTCCCGCACACCGTTAGGCCGTCTTCCGCTCACGCCCCAACATCGTGCAGCCCGCCTCCAATGGTGTCGCGACAGGCGTGAATGGAGGGACGAATGGAGACGTGTCGTCTTCAGCGATGAGAGTCGCTTCTGCCTTGGTGCCAATGATGGTCGTATGCGTGTTTGGCGCCGTGCAGGTGAGCGCCACAATCAGGACTGCATACGACCGAGGCACACAGGGCCAACACCCGGCATCATGGTGTGGGGAGCGATCTCCTACACTGGCCGTACACCACTGGTGATCGTCGAGGGGACACTGAATAGTGCACGGTACATCCAAACCGTCATCGAACCCATCGTTCTACCATTCCTAGACCGGCAAGGGAACTTGCTGTTCCAACAGGACAATGCACGTCCGCATGTATCCCGTGCCACCCAACGTGCTCTAGAAGGTGTAAGTCAACTATCCTGGCCAGCAAGATCTCCGGATCTGTCCCCCATTGAGCATGTTTGGGACTGGATGAAGCGTCGTCTCACGCGGTCTGCACGTCCAGCACGAACGTTGGTCCAACTGAGTCGCCAGGTGGAAATGGCATGGCAAGCCGTTCCACAGGACTATATCCAGCATCTCTACGATCGTCTCCTTGGGAGAATAGCAGCCTGCATTGCTGCGAAAGGTGGATATACACTGTACTAGTGCCGACATTGTGCATGCTCTGTTGCCTGTGTCTATGTGCCTGTGGTTCTGTCAGTGTGATCATGTGATGTATCTGACCCCAGGAATGTGTCAATAAAGTTTCCCCTTCCTGGGACAATGAATTCACGGTGTTCTTATTTCAATTTCCAGGAGTGTATATCATTCTGCTTATTTCTCCCATCAGTGCACTACTAGGTCACTTGTACTTGAAGCCACCAGCTCTGCTCCTCGCCCATGGGCGGAGAATTTTTGAATCCGTTTATAGTCCCCCTGTGGTTAACATATTTCTTCTATCTAAGAGAGTCGTTCAATAAGTAATGCCCCACTCTTTTAAAAAAAAAGCCATTAATACACATAGAGAAACGTCAATGTTGGTGTTTCACATCTGATTGTTCCGTGCGCCGGTGAAGTTCTGAACCCTTCTGACAGTTGGCAGAGCCGTAGTAAGCGTCAAAATGGTGTCTACATACGACTCACGTTACAAGCAGCGTGCTCTTATTGAATTCTTGTGTGCAGAAAAAGAAACCGTGGTCATCCATAAACGTTTGTGTACAGTGTATGGCCATGCTGCAGTTGATGGTACAGTTGTGCGATGGATAAAGAAAGGTACAGCCTCTGGAAATGGAGAGCTCCATGATCAGCCACACACGGGACATCCTGTCACAGCCGCTGCTCCAGACACGCTGAATCGTGGGGATGCCATTATTCGTACCGGCCGGCTCATCACACTCGGCAATCGGCTTAACAGTTGTCGGTCAACATTGTAAATGCGTTTGCAATGATCACGATTGGTTCCACGAATGCTCACAGCTGACCACAAGATTCAAAGAAAGGCCATTTCATCTAAATTGTTGGAGTGTTTTGAGACCGACGGAGAGGCCTTCCTGTCACGTATCGTTACGGGGGACGAGAGCTGGGTGCACCACTCTGCGCCGGAAACAAAAGGGCAGTCAATGGAGTGGCATCATCTTCATCAACCACAGCCGGTTGTTGTGGCCGAGCGGTTCTAGGCGCTACAGTCTGGGACCGCGCGACCGCTACGGTCGCAGGTTCGAATCCTGCCTCGGGCATGGATGCGTGTGATGTCCTTAGGTTAGTTAGGTTTAAGTAGGTCTAAGTTCTAGGGGACTGATGACCTCAGAAGTTAAGTCCCATTGTGCTCAGAGCCATTTGAACCAGTTTTTTTTTCATCAACCACAAAAGAAGAAATTCAAGACAGTCCTCTCTGCCGAAAGAGTCGTGGTGACAGTCTTAAGGGATTGTGATGGCGTCATTCTCGTGGATGTGATGCCATGAGAGTCAACCATCAATTCAGATGCGTAGGTGAAGACTGAATAAATTCAAGAACCGTTCCCGACGTGTCAGATCGGAAAGAATCCAGCAGAAATCTTGCTCCAACACGATAATGCACGCCCAGACACAAGTCTGAGAATCCGGGAACACATCGCCACGTTCGGTTGGACACCATTGCCTCATCCACCCTACAGACCAGACCTGGTACCCTCAGATTTCCATCCCTTTGGGCCGCTTCGGGATTCTCTACGGGGAACACACTTTGAAGATGACGAGAGTGTCAGTCTTGCAGTGAAAACGTAACTTCGCCTACAGGACAAGAGCATTTACCAGCATACATGCTCTTACACAACGTTGGCGTACGGTCATAGAACGTGATAGAGACTACGTAGAAAAACAGGACATGGACAAGACATGTTGATGTATATCGTCATAAAATTCTGACTCTTAACGATAAATGTGTCCTGAGAAAAAAAATGTGGGACATTACTTATTGAACGACCCTCGTACATGTTTTAGTATATCTGTTTCTAATTTGACTGTTTGTTTGTTTGTTTTATTTATTCCTAGGACGCATCTTTCCTTCTATTCTAGGCTCATATTTCATAGGGAAAGTTAATTATGTGAACTCTGAGGGATGTTGTATTGCATTTAATATGTTTACACCGCATTTAAGTTCCCTCAACAAGTTCTCTGTATTGTGTGGAAGAAAACGGTGATTGAAAGGCCAAAGCGTTCTAAAACTCGTGTACGTTTTAGTTTAATCTAAATCCGTGTGAACCATGTGCTGTCACAGTTTATACTTCTTATTATTCTTAGCTGTTGTATATTTTTCCTAAAATTACAAATGTTTTATTTATAAACGCAATACAGTATTTAACACATATGAAAGTTTGTATTTTAAACTAATAGTTTGTCTAGGTCGTCGTACAGAACTATATTTGCTGGACTCCAGCGTTTGTCTAACTTCAGCTGATTATAAACGACTGTCCTCTGAAGTACACTTGAGTCATACCTTTTGTTTCAGGCTACAGCTCTTATGAATACAGTTCAAGCGGTAGAAATTCCAGTTGAAGTTTACAAGAACGCGTTTTGCGTTTACTTATTTTAAAATTATTGCATTTATTCTTTATCTATCTTCATTCTGTATATGGCGTTTTGACCTATATTTACGAAAAACAATTTATGTGTAATACTTCTACGCGAAATGTAAGTTCTCTTTACTAGTAGCCCCTCCATTCCATCATGCATTTAACAAAACTGTTCGTCTATATATTTTAGTGAAATGACAATCATCTTGCGCTGCTATATGCGAAACGTAGACCCACGACTATGTTTCACATTTTATTTTGTACTTACAGCCCTCTTCATCATGGTGAGTGTGTTGTCGGCTACTGTGGGGGCACCATAGAGACAAACAAGGAAGGAATCAAGGTGGGATGGCCGGTGGCAGAAATCCGAAATCATCTGTACAAGATGTAAGATCTGTACAAGATGTAAGATTGACGTAGCACTTTATTTCTACAAGGAAGAGAACCATTACTTAAGTTGTTGTGCTTCCTACATACTGATACTCCACCATCTTTTACCAGTCACAGAACGAACTCAGTACTGACGCTCTGGAAGACTGCGACGTAACTGGGCGCGGCCAGCGATCGGCGGTTGGTTAAGTCAGGGTTGACAGGGGGCGCTGAACTCGTGTCTTCGTGACCCGCCAGGGTAGCCGAGAGCGCTAATGCGCTGCTTCCTGGACTAGAGTAGTCGCGCCGGCCCGGATTGATTCCGCCCGGCGGATTAACGACGAGGGCCGGTCTGCCGGCGAGCCTGGATGTGGCTTTTAGGTGGTTTTCCACATCCCGCTAGGTGAATACCGGGCTGGTCCCCAAGCTCCGCCTCAGTTACAGGACTCACAGACATTTGAAAACGTTCGCACTATTTCATGACTTACACCAGACGCAGACAACTGGGGTTCACTACTTCCGTCCCGGGGGGTTCGGGGTGGCATCAGGAAGGGCATCCTGCCACCCTCTGCACTTAACACTGCCAAATCCGTAATAACAAAGCCGACCCCGCGTTGGAGCAGGACAAAGGCCCCGAGAAACAAAGAAAGGTGAACTCTGTCTTCCTGGAGGTATGGCGCTGCCCATCCTTTTCAATGGCGCAGGAGGTCAGCAGCTTCCTGATGCCGTTTTGTGGCACAGCGCTGGTCGGTGTGTACTCGATGCTTTAGGACCGCACAAAAGTTCTACATTATTTAAAAAGTTTTCATGTCACAAGCTTATAAAAATGGGATGTCAATTCGGTGTATGTATTAGTACATACGTCGATGGAACGCTGTTAGCTTCAGTTCTCAGATTTACTGCTTGGCGGCACTATCAAATCTTGCTGTATCATTGGTTCCTCACATTAAAATTATTACATGAAGCTCATTATATGTCACTAATTCGTTAAATAATGCAGTGTTGTGATTTTACAATCCTTTGTGGCCTGAAGAGACAGAAAAACTGTTATTACCTAAGAGTGAGAATTTGTCGTTTACACATACCTTGAGCGCAGATTGTCTTACTTTGTGAGTTTGGTGCACTTTATGTGGCAAGAAGTATCTGTCCTATTGGATTCCAGGTCTTGAAACCACTCATCACAGAAAGTAATTAATTATCTGGCGTAAAATGCAGTGATTCCACAACTACACTAAATAAGAAAATACTTTCCTGGATCACTGTGAATTTTGTTAGAACCATCTTGCAACCCGCGAAATCACACAGATGTCGTACAGATCATGACGGGCGTCTTTACAAGTCGAAAGCTTTGAAAGCTCTCTGCCAACCTAGTCGGTACCCGTAGTTATGTACACTATCTGATCAAAACTGTGAGGCCACCTATTAGTTCGGGGTCGTCCACCACTCACCTTTACGCTGTAATGAAATTTGCTAGGGACACTTAAGTATCTGAAAGTCTCTGGACGATTGGAAGCCCGTTATTCACCAAGAGCCAAAAGCAGATAACGTAACATTGGCGGACCGTCGGGTAGGGAGCGAAATCGGCCTCTTGTCTCAACCCAAAGCTGTTCCATTACGTCAGGCTGGAATCAGGGACAGGCCAATCCATATAGGTTTCCTGTTCCCCACAGACTATTACCTTACAAGCGCTGCTTTATGACATGGTGCATTGTCATACTGATACAATCATCCTCTCCGATACGTTCCTCTACTGTATGTGGTACACATTATTGTAAAATGTGTTCGTACCCTCCCCCATTTAGCGTTCTCTTGAGTTGAATAAGGGGACCGCGCCCTAACCACGAAAAATATACCCATACCGTAACACCATCTCCTCTGTTTTTCGCTTCTGGCAATTCACATTATGGCTTGTAGTGCTCTCTATTCGTGAAACACAGATCCCTGCATCACACTGCTACAAGGCACAACGTGATTCGTTACTCCAAATCACTCATTTCAAGTCGTCCATTGTGTTGTGGGTGTCGCTCTTTTCACCACCTCAAGCGTCACTTACCACTGACTGTAGAAATGAATGGCTTATACGGAGCTTTTTCGCCGATTGTAAGCCGCTCTCTTTAACTCTCTACGGATCGTCCTACTGCTAGTGGCCTGCTGATAGCACTTCGGAACTCACAAGTGGTTCCTTCCGCTGATTTAGCGCGACTTTTCACAACCACGCTCGGCAATACTCGACGTTCCCTGCCCGTCAGTACGTGAGGTCTGCCTGGTCTTGATTTCATTGTGGTTGTTCCTTCGCATTTCCATTTCACAATCATCAGCTGAGGTCGACTATTCCAGTTTGAGAAAGGTTGGAATATCTCCGCTGGATTTGTTACTCAGGTGGCACCCGACGACTAGGTCGCCTTCGAAGTTAAAAAATGGTTCAAATGGCTCTGACCACTATGGGACTCAACTGCTGAGGTCATTAGTCCCCTAGAACTTAGAACTAGTTAAACCTAACTAACCTAAGGACATCACAAACATCCATGCCCGAGGCAGGATTCGAACCTGCGACCGTAGCGGTCTCGCGGTTCCAGACTGCAGCGCCTTTAACCGCACGGCCACTTCGGCCGGCCCTTCGAAGTTACTGAACTCTCCTGACCGACCCTTTTCTCAGTTATTCTACTCTACTGACATCACAGTACTCTATGTCTTCTTTTACGTTGACGGTTCCACTTCTCGTCAAATATAGTGGTCAATTGCACATTCCTTTTCGTCAGATGGTGTACGTCAAAAAGGGGCATTGCAACAAAGATCAGCTAGTATAGTTTCGGTAAGCTGCTGCGTGAGGAAAAAGTAACTTTCTTGTCACGGTACTACTATAGAAGACATAACAGTAAGACTAAAAAATTTGCGGTTGTAGCTTAGTAATTTCAAAGCAGTTTCCTCCTACATGGTGCAACAACATCACTGCTTAGGGACCCTGACCTGAAGTTACACTGCTTCGGCTTTTTCAAGTGCTCGCAGTGGAAACCACTCATTCAAGGAGTGGAGATCTTCCATGGGCAAAGCGTTCACAACTTTGTCAGCGGGAAAAGGGAAAAGCCAGAACAAACATCGCACAGATAATTTCTTTACGTTCCCTACGTGGCATAACTGCGTGACTGAGTGGTATGTAGAAGACGTGGTACATGTTGTGCAACAGTAAGAATTTAAAGGACATAAAAAGGAGCGAGGGATTAAGGAAGACGAAATTGTAGATCAATTGCTCCTTGTACTCACAGAACTGGAGCCAACCCAGTGAAGTTCACAGGTTACAACGATGATAATGATAGTGACTTAATAAGTGACTGAATCGAACATTTTTACCGATACATTATAGCTTAAACATGCTGGCCAGTTACCATCCAAGAGTATTTTTCGGACATGGTGTGGTTTTACTTTCAACGTTTGACTATTACTTCCTAAAAACATGCAATTTGTAATGCTGCAGCTCTCAATTAACCATGTGCACGTTACTTTAGGAGTCCAATAGTAGATTTCAATACTAGAGGGACTGGCCCGCGCTCTCTTTGTCTACAGTGGCTCAGCAATTTTTGCAAGTCTTCCTTGAAACCAGCTGTGATCAACCATTCTAGTAGGAATAAAGGACTATTCATCTACGACATTACAGTTGAAATGAGCGCCGCAAGACTGTTTTTTGCGCTTATTGGAGTATGTTTAATAACAATACTTTTTGAGTGGAACGAGGAAAAAGTAATAGCTTGCTTCTGAATGTGTCTTAAAGTTTAATACAACATTTCAAAAAATGTCTAATGTACGTCAATATCCGTCCTCGCGAAAGGAGATCGATCCCTCTTAAGATGCAGCGTGTGCCAAAAGAAACATGAGTTTACTTAAAATGGCTAGTTTCAGACAACAATGAGTTCCTGAATTCAGTCTGAAAACAAGAAATTAGGCTGCAATCTTGGATAATATACATTCGCACAATAATTGCAAAGGTGCATATTTTGATATTAAACCAGCCTACAATGAATGTAAAAGTAACACATTCAATTGGCTGTTTGCTGCGGGTGCAGAATTTCGGATGATCCCGTAACGTATCCACAGTGGTCGTCGCGCCTCCCAAAGCCTTTTAATTCCATCGTGCCCTTTGAAATCGATACAGTGACGCCAGAAAAACTAGATGATGCTTACCTCAGGGTGACGTATCAAATCTCGAAAAGCGTCGTTCCAAATTAATGCAGTAAATTGTGGCTGGTGAGTTTTTTTATCCATTCATATTGTAGTAATGGAGTATAGGCTGCAGGAGAGGGTTTCAGCCGTCAGCCTAAGAACAGGCATCTTCAGATTATTCTCAGTTAACAATCACTTGGCCGGCAATAAACGACGGCGAGATGACAGCGCAAAGGTTGGAACGCGTAGAGAATATGCAAATAAAATTGCGTGTAAGAACCGTACGGTGTTTTCTCGGTAGCATAATACCTCCTAACCGCCTCGGGCACAAAGAGAATATAATGGCAAGATACGGGAACTCTGATATAACAAAGAACTTGAAACAAAACGTTTCTCTGTGGTTGCATTTAGCAGACTTCCGGGGCGCGTGGAAATGTTTCGCACGGCGAAGTAAGTGCACCGTGAATCTACGACTCTCACCTCGGTGTTGGTTTCCTTTTTTTCTGTTAAAACGAAGCAAAAAAAAAGGGGGGGTGAGACAAGGATGAAAGGAAAGGCAGGATGAGAGGAGAGCAGAAGGGAGGCAGGGGGAAGGTTTGAATGCACAGTAATGCGGAATGGTGAGAGAGAGAGGGAGACAGTGAGTTTGAGACAGAGAGAGGACACAGTGGTGACAAATGAATAATGGAGCTGCGGCAGCGACGCATGCGCGTCGCAGCGGGATGCTGGTGGTGGGGGGGGGGGGGGGGGGGGTAGCGGAACCATTATGCGGGCACTGGATAGCGGTCACAGCAGCATGCAGGCAGACCCGTATGACAACCTGGCGTGGAGTGGGGCACGGCGAGCGTCCGGATCCCTTACTACACCAACTGCTAACCCACAACGGTTCCACGTTTTGGCTCGCTAAGTACCACCTCTGGGAAGTAAAACACATTGAAAGTACGCAATTAGCTGCATTGCTACTGAACTCGAGGTGTATCACATTTTGGCTTGTTTATACAGGGAGGGGCAAATAAAAGTGGCCCGGACGAGTGGATACGATTGCACGCGAGTGTATGCGTATAGCCAGCTCCCCTGACTACAGCTACTTCCAACAGGATAGAGCAACGGCCATACAGTCGGCAGAACATTGGAGCACAGTTACACAATCTACACGCTTGACAGGATTGTTAGCAGAAGCCAGCCCGGTCACAGCCCTAGGTGGCCACCCAGGTCATCTGATCCGTCAGTGTGCAACTATTTAGTGTTGGGATCGCTCAAATCTAAGGTGTATCGCAACAACATTCATAGTCTTCAAGAACTGCAGCATAACAATTCGGATGAGACTGCAGCAATTCCAGCAGCCCAGCTTCGATCCGCTTTCAGCAACTTGTTGACCAGTGTCCAAAACTGTCAAAAAATGAATAGCGGTCACTTTCAACATCTGTTATAGTCAGCGTAGTACAGGATTTCATTTCCTCTGCTGTGTTTCATTGTGGACTGGAACCCGCTTTTCCGGGCCATTTTCATTTGCCCCGCCCTGTACTTACGTAGTGACAGGGATGCAGCAGCGTCATGGGCGGGGAGCTGGGCATTGTGGGGTCGTAAAATGTTCAAAATGTATGTGAATTCCTAAGGGACCAAACTGCTGAGGTCATCGGTCCTTACCCACTACTTCAAAACTAACTTAAACTGTTTTATGCTTAGACCAACACGCACCATCCATGCCCTCCGGCGGGAGGGCCACGCAATCAGTAACATGGCGCCTCAAACCACGCGGCCACTCTGCGTGGCTGGGGGCGTAAGTATCATTCCCTAGGTAAGACTATTTAATTGCAAAATCAAAACTGAACTATAGCCACGACTCCCTCACGCAGCAAAAATGTGCTCGTATTCAGAAACCGAGAGATGTGGTGTAGCCTACTGGACCCTTATTCTGGAGGACGACGGTTCAGATCATCCCCAAGTCACGCAAATTTCGGTTTTCTGGGAATCTCTAAATCGTTCGAGACAAATGTCGGCAGGGTTGCTTTGAAAGGGAGCGGTCGATTTCCTTCCCCGTAATTAACAAAACAATCAAGGTTGTGCTGCATGTGTAATGTCCTCATTGTCGACCGGACGTTAAAAAGTAATCATCCTTTTTTCCGTTGTCAGTAAGAAAGAAAGCTCCATCGTTGTGGTCATAGACGGGCCGATCGGAACCGACCGACCGCCCCGTCGTCCTCTGCCAATGGCGTCAAATTGATGGGCGTGGGGTCAGGACTTAGCTTCACATTTGCACACTAGGTAAAATACTACTTGCCGATTTAAAAGAATACGCTGGCGGCTTTGTACAGCTGAACAACGGGGACTAGGTGGTCATGTCACATTCCACTACTGACGTGACTTGTGGCAGTGAAGTAGTGCCTCTGTGCCAGTCGGCTGTATGGGATCAGCGCAATAATATGGATATACAGGGAGACAGAATGGCAGGAAGGGGCTATTGTGTTTGGACGGCGAAGCTGTGGATGAAGCAGCCTGAGTTGTTAGTATCTCAGTGTCAACCGTCCAATGGTTCTACAGGGTATGGTGAACCACTAACAGCGATGTGACGCAGACTAAAAACTCATATGGTTGAAGCGGCAGTGCGACTGTGTGATATCAAGGCTTGTAGTTCCGAAAAAGTAATATTATTATCTTTATTTAAATCAAAATGTGTCACGGACTGCGCAGCCCCTCCTGCCGGAGGTTTGAGTCCTCCCTCGGGCATGGGTGTGTGTGTGTGTGTGTGTGTGTGTGTGTGTGTGTGTGTGTGTGTGTGTGTGTATTGTTCTTAGCATACGTTAGTTTAAGTAGTGCGTAAGTCTAGGGGCAGATGGCCTCAGCAGTTTGATCCCTTAGGAGCTCACTTACAATTGAACATTTGAAATCAAAAGGAAACTAGATCTACAATTCTCGTACGAGCAGTAATTTCACCTTGTTCTTAAACAATTATACAAAATAAGAAAACAGCAAAGAGCATTCTCAAACATAAAAGTCCAGGCAACTAAATAAGCTTTTTAAGAAATTACTTATTTTCAATTGGATGCATCCGACTTTAAAAATGTTGAAATAATAAATTATCACATTACTGGCTAAAGCAAAATATTACCAACCTCAGACGTTATGAATTATATTACGCGTAATGACTACAATTATTAGTCAGCTAACGAAATAAGTACTGATATCATGTTCTTCAGCTCACTGTCCTCAGTCGTCAATAAAAATAACTGCACTTACATCGCTAACAATGCAATTAACAGAACAATAATCAGTGTCCTGTACTGGGCAATGTGATAACGATGTAGTGCTTGTGCCGGCATTAGCCCCGTGTTTTCTTTCGTACACAAGCAAGAGCGGCGTAGTCACCCCGTCCCCCACAGTCGCTGCGCTCCATCAGATGTCACCTCCCTCCAAGTCTCCCATTGTACATTGATTTCAGAGAAGGATCCAACTGTCAAAAGCCCTGGAAAGTGAACTGCAACTGCAACAGCATTCTAGCCGTTGAACACATTTTCAGAATCATGCAAATTGTGTGCGTCAATTTCAGATTCTTCCAATACATCCAGCTTGCATCCCTTATCTGCCTTACGTTCCTTGATCCTTACGTAATAAACTAATATATTCACTAAATAAGCACTGTTACTAACCTGGGAAAGAGACTGACGAGAAACAGGGCTGAACTGATGTGTGTGATACACTCGTGATGTTCAATTTTCGAGTGACTAATTCGATCTGACTACGGGAGGACAAGCGTTCGGACGAGTAGATAGCCGTTTTCGTTTCGTGTGATTTATTAGTTATAAAAACTTTTCACGTAAGAATTACTCATAAAGCACTTGTGACTCGAAACACGTCTATACTTGCGTATCTGGAGGTAAGAATGACAGTAAAGATACTACTTGATTTTAGATACATAATTCCTTATACTGGTCTAATTACATAATTATTATGGTTTCCGTGATTTCCCTAAATCGCTGTAAGCTGAAATGGTTCCATTGAAAAGTGCACGGCTGATTTCCTTCCTCATCCTTGACTCAGTCCAACCTTGTGCTCCTTCTCTTATGACTCGATGTCAACGGGATATTAAATTCAATGTTCCTTCCTTCCTTCCTTTCCTCCTTCTACAATTATTCTTTCTGGGTATCACCCTCAAGCGAAACAGAAAGTAGAGAGAATGATACCAGTACCTTTTGCCACATAGTGTACTTCGGTTGGTGCAGAGCAGATGATGTAGATCATCATATTATATATTACATCTCAAGTCAACATCTCTTTTTCTTAACACATACTAATCACCCAGAGATGAATGACGTAGACTTAGAAAGGTTATTTCACCGGTTTATGACGGTGTATGCCGATTTTGCGCTGAAACTTGCTACTTGTGGGTTTATTTAACACTAAAGAGACTTTTAGCTGTTTCGGGCAAAAGGACGTAATGGACGCCTAGCTGCACACCTTTATTTTACGAAACGAACTTATTAATCACGAATGAGGTATACCCGTTCCAGATTATCTCATACATCTACATCACACTCCGCAAGTCACCTAATGGTATGTGGGGGAGGCTACTTTCCGTAACACTATCCTCCACCTCTGTTCCATTCGCGAATAGTGCGTGGGAAGAATGATTGTCGGTAAGCCTCTGTACTGACTGGCTGTAATTTCTCGAATTTTCTCCTCGTGGTCAATAAGCGAGATGTATGTATGTGTGTGTTGGGATGGGGGGGGGGGGGGGAGGGGGAAGTAATGTGTTGTCCCGTTCCCGAAATTTCAGTAGTCAATCTCTCCTTGATGCAGAACAACGCCTCTCTTATAAAATCTACCAGTGGAATTTGTTTAGCATCTCCGTAACGGTCTCTCGACTGCTAAACGATCCGGTGAGGAAACGCTCCGCTCTTCGTTGGATCTTCTCTATCTCCTCTATCAGTCCTACCCGATAAGAATCCCAGATAGATGAACAATATTCACGAATCGGGCGAACAAGCGGTTTATGTGCCAAATCTGTTGTGGATGTGTTATATTTCCTTAAGATTCTTCCGATGAATCTGAGTCTGGAATCTGCTGGTATCTGTTGTGGGTGGTCATTCCACTTAAGATAGCTATGGATAGTTACGCGTTCTAGGGGCACAGTCCGGAACCGCGCGACTGCTACGGTCGCAGGTTCGAATCCTGCCTCGTGCATGGATGTGTGTGATGTCCTTAGGTTAGTTAGGTTTAAGTAGTTCTAAGTTCTAGGGGACTGGTGACCATAACTGTTAAGTCCCATAGTGCTCAGAGCCATTTGAACCATTTTTTTATAGTTACGCATGGACATTTTACGGCAGACGCTGTCTCCAGCTGTTTGTCACCAATATTATAGCTTTACGGTAATGGATTTCTGTTCCTATGTATGCGCAATATGTTACATTTATTCACGTTCAGGGTCATCTGCCAGAGTCTGCACCATTCATCAGTTCTCTGCAGGTTGTTCTGCAAATTTTTACTATCTTCTGGCGTTGGTACTTTGGTACAGACAACTGCATCATCTGCGAATAGCCTTAAAGTGTATCCGACACTTTCTACTAGATCATTGATACACAGGGTGAGTCACCTAACGTTACCGCTGGATATATTTCGTAAACCATATCAAATACTGACGAACCGATTCCACAGACCGAACGTGGGGAGAGGGGCTAGTGTAATTGTTTAATACAAACCATAAAAATTGCACGGAAGTATGTTTTTTAACACAAACCTACGATTTTTTAATGGATCCCCGTTAGTTTTGTTAGCACATCTGAACCTCTTAGTATTTGTTGTTAACAACAACATTACCCTTCGATCTCGGTACTGCATTCATTACTGTTCGTTTCTGTCTCCTTTTTTTCCTACTAAGTTAGTTGTCTGTTAACAGTGATGCGAGCACTACGTCTAGGTTTACTGATGGAGAGTTCGCCAATATGCAACTAGTGTATGGGTTCACTGGATGCAGTGGAAGAAAGACACAACGTCGTGTTGGTGACACGTTCTCCCTTCGACAACAACCCCACTGCACTACTTTTTAATTTTGCTTCTGTGTGACGTGCTTGAGGGCTGTTGCTCTACGTTTTGTGTTTTCGCATACAGACTTTTAGGCTTTTGTGAAATTTTTTTCCAATAAGTTAAAATTAAATAGTTATTAATGGGTAAATAGTTATCTGGAGAGTGATTTACAAACAGAAACTGGGGGAAGTTATCGAATCTGAAATTCTGCAGTCTACTGCAAGTTTCGTGGGCCACAAATTTTTTCTGGATCACCACCCAATTTCATTAAATTTGCAAAACTTACTAAAAGAACTGAATTAATCACTTAACTGGTAAGCATAACTAACGTGTTAATATTAATAAAAATATCTAAGTGAATACATGGAATGAGCATATGGGAAAAATTTAAGTAGAACCATTAAATCAAACAATTCAAGGCAAGCCTCAACAAAAAGAATAAAATAATCAGACAAAGTCTACAAATATAAGCACTGTATTTTGCGCTCCAGAAACGCCAGGTGGGATGTATTAAAAATAATCTCACTCAAGGGGACCGGTTTGTCTGAGAAACAGTGATCACAGTAAGACACAGTTTATTAATATAAAACATCATATTAAAATTTTACGAAATAATTCTAAACTATGGTCTGTCGCTGCCTGTTATGTAGTTGACTACCTCATTTCATTGTTACACTGCGTGCTGTGGTACATTGCGTGATAAATGAAAACGAAATCTTCGGCGCGCATGGGAAGAGTTCACACAAACATACACGATTCACGCACAAGAATAGGGATAAAAGGAATTTTGCCCATCACAGTAAGTCAGACGGTCAGTGGTTCATCTCTATCGCTGTGATTGATTTATTGTGAATAAGTATAATACTTAACACTTTCCAACAAAGGAATTTATCTGCATCACCTTGCACATCGAACTAAGCTACGCTGGAGTGAAACGCCCGCAAATGCCATGAATACTCATGAACAAAGCAAAATTATTAAGACTAGTGAAGGCTTCAAGAACAAAATTGTAAATCGTATAGACACGAACAGTAATAAAATATCACGCAGAATTAAGAACAAAACTTATTGAAGATGGTACTGGAAACACGGTGAGATTACCACCACGTGGTATGAAAAAAGCTATAAAATCTTAAAACTGGAACGAAATGAAAAGTAGAACAAATAAAACACACACATACGAGAAAAAAAATGGCTCTGAGCACTATGGAACTTAATTTCTGAGGTCATCAGTTCCCTAGAACTTAGAACTACTTAAACCTAACTAACCTAAGGACGTCACACACATCCATGCCCGACGCAGGATTCGAACCTGCGACCGTAGCGGTCGCGCGGTTCCAGACTGTAGCGCCTAGAACCGCTCGGCCACCCCGGCCGGCAAACACGAGAAAAGTTCACACTTAAATTTCCAGCTGAAAGACAAGTCAGACAACTGAATTTTAAACGTGTGCTGGAGTGACGAACTTCCTACACCACGTTTTCTGCTTACACAGGGCTAGGACTGGAGAAAACTTACAACATGCAGAAAAATATAGACTAATAAATGTAAGAATTCGACTACTGTACTCAAAACTGAAATGGAAGATCAAACGTGTACATCAGTTCCCATAGCTACTCTCCATCACACATAAGCACATTAACACACTGACCAGCATCAAGTCGCTCTTGAGAGTATCGTCTGCACTCACCAAAGGTCCAGTCCCGAGTGCCAAGAGCGCGCTCTCCCTGCAATGAACTTGCCCCAGTTAGCCCCAAGAGACCAGAGTGATTCTTCCCACCAACAACTTAACTACTGTCGAATGACTACCGAAAGCGTACGAATCTCTTTGTTTTGACTGAGAAAGCTACGTTGGCTACATTTTTGCTACGACCGCAGACATCAAGATGCTGTACTGCTACCACGAATAAGACAAATTCAACATACACACTTATTCATTCATTCATGCATACAGAATTTGGGAGCACAAAATGTAGGTAACATACATAGGATTAGATGCTTACTGGAAAATGAGGACAAACACGAAGTACAAAACTAAATTTCAAATAATTGAGCGTGACAGCACAAAATACAAGTTAAATAGTATTAAAAAAATCTAACAGGTATGTTTTAAAGTTACTGGTGTAACAAACTGAATAAAGTGTAACCACATCATTACTGTGTAACGAACCACTGGTCTTTTAAACAAAAATAATCAGAAAATATCCACGAACAACCCCTAAATTTTGAAGGTGTAAATCTAATTCACACTGTATACATTTGCAACATAATGATACCATCAAGGCGCCTAAATAATTATAAAAAAATTAGGACGATTCATTGTCAACATAGCTGTATTTATTAAGTGAAAGAATTGACTTAGTAGTCTTTTCAAGATTTAGTCAAAGACAAGGTATATATAAGTTTATAAAATATTACGTTTGAAAGAAGAAAAGACGTGGTAGTCGAATGTCGTTCGGGCAAAGGAATAATATTTTATAACGAGCACCCACAAACTACCGTCTTCGATTGATATTTGCGAGCAAATGCGGATCTTTTCCAACACCACATCGTATTTCGCAGCTTCTACTCCTTCATTAATCGCCGAAGTTTGTTCTAGAACTTCCAAGTACGGAGCGATTCTGAGCGCTTTGAAATCCCAAGGATAAACACGGGCCGTTTACTTGCGACGAAACTTAGTTTAAGCTATTTCAAAGGCGAAAGTCTGTGAGTTCGAGGGTTGGTACATGTAGGCGTTTCAAAGGGGATCCTTTGCGCCGTCGAAGCGGCAAAGACCCGTCCTCACGTTTAACCACGCACCCCCACCGACCGGTTGCCGTCAAGTACACCGCCCCAGCTTAAGCAAACTGGCGCTGCGGCTCAAGTGTACGTCCAAATGACGACTCTCGGTCTAAAGTCCACTGATATGTCGGGTTCGACAGCCGCCACAAAGTAGAACGAAGAGTTTCGTCATAACCTCAGACCATCAGTTGCGTCTCATATTTAGTCTTACTTTGTCGCGCCACACTTGTTTTCAAGTTCCTGTGTTTACCTTCAGTTTTTATAACGAAGCATATGATAAATTATAACTCGAATTTCGGGTATCATTGATTTTTTTTCTCTTGTTGTCACATAAGAGATAATAGTTTCTCAACTTACCTCATACTTATCAAAACTATTCGAGATCCGAGAGTCCTAAACTAGTGACGGTAATAGTGGAATTTGTTAGAGGTGAATCTTTAGTTTGTAATGGTGGTGTACCAGCAATTAAAAACTGAGTTATCATATTACGACGGAAAATTTTAAGATTGTTGTCGTTGGACACTGTCTCAGACGATTTCTTTCATTAAATCTTGAGCTACACGTAAGTGCAACACAAAATTTGTGCATTTCTTTTTGAACTTAGTTAGTTCCAGAAAATCTGAAGATTAAAATAAACTGAAAGTGGCTGCCAGTGTCTGACGCATTTAGGAACGCCATTCACTACAATACAAACAATCTTAAAGAAGAAAGTCTCCAGTTAAGTAAAAGTATTTCCATTAATTAGGTGTGATGCATCCCTCCCTTCACTACGAGTGGGTCAGAGACCAGTTCAGAAACATCGAATAGCAATGGATTGGAAATACGTAACTTTAGAATCATTTTCTGTTATGTTACCTCTAATGGAGCTATAAACATTTATTACGGCTTGCAAGTTTCTTTTTTTTTCATTTAGTTCTCCACCACCATTTATATTATCGTCGGCAGAAACTAGTCCGTTGCCAGAATTCTGAGCCTTGTCATCCCATACACATTATGTGACTCATTGTGAACACGAGAACCTGTCCATAATGTAGACATTTAAAGTGCTCCTAAACACTGTTCTCCTCATTCCTTTTTGCTTAAAATAGAATGAACATGCAACATATGAAGTCAGAAGACAATTCACAGTATCAGCGTGAAAAGAAGCCAAGGGAAAAGCTGTACAACACTAAAGTCATTTGAAAACATCATGAGTAAAGGAGAGCATGTTCTTCGAACAGCATGTTAGAAATTTTGAACAACACAAAAAAGTTACAAAATGACCAGAGAACAGTAACATCCAAAACATGTGATTTCCAATCTTGTGAAAGTAAAGATATGCTTAAAAAACCGAATGTACTAAATAGGAGAAGGAAACGTAATTTGCAATACAAGGCAGTTGTAGGGGAACTGCGATACATACTTGACAACAGTTGGACGTGTTGTGTATTAGTGCTTAAAGACTGCTATTGTGAACGGGTATAGAAAGGAATAAAAAGAAAGATTGCGGTTTAACGTGCCGTCGACATCCAGCTCAAAAGTAACGGAGAGTAAGTTCGGAGTATCTCATGGATGTGGAAGGAAATCGGTCGTGCCTGTTCAAAGGAATCATCCTTGCATCATCAAGGAAAAACGAAATCTGGATGGCCGGTCGTGGTTTTGAACCGACGACCTCGCGAATGTGAGTACAGTGTCCTAACCACTTCCAATGGATATCATGCTTTACAAGGGAAGTACCCCAATCTAACGGCTTAAAAAACATAAAATGACTTTAAAATACGAAAAAATATCCATTCTATCACCCATCAATGTTATATACCTGTAAAACGCGCATGTGTTTACAGTCGACGTTTGAAGATTAACGAATATAGATCCTACAGGATCGCAAGCCAGTAGAGAAACAATGACGCATGACAGGCAGCTACGAACAAAGGATTCACAACTGTCATAAATGAGGTATTACGAGGGTAATCCCAAAAGTAAGGACTTCTATTCTTATATAAGTACATAAACCTGTTTATTTCTACAATGGTTTACATCAGTTTACAGCTTGAACATTTAGCTATTTTTCGGCATAATCACCATTTCTGTCGATGCAGTTTTGTAGACGCTGTGGCAGTTTTTGTATGCCCATGTCATACCAGCTCGCCGTCATGCTGTTCAGAACCTCTTCTTTCACCTCGTCGTCGAAGCTGAATCGCTTTCCAGCCAAATGTTCTTTTAACCTAGGGAACAGGTGATAGTCAGTGGGTGGGTGAATATGTTCCACTGAAACTGTTGCAGGAGAGCAACGGTTTGCCCAGCGATGTGTGGGCGAGCGTTGTCATGGAGAATGTGTACGCCCTTGATCAATATTCCTCTTCTCCGGTTCTGAATTGCCAGTTTGAGTTTTTTCAGAGTCTCACAGTACCTGTCAGCGTTAATTGTGGTACCAGTGGGCATAAAGTCGACCAACAATACCCCTTTCCGATCCCGAAAAACGGTTCTCATGACTTTACCGGCAGACTGTGTTTGTTTGAATTTCCGCGGCTTTGGCGAAGAAGGAAGCTGCCCCTGGCGTGATTGTTGCTTGGTCTCAGGTGTAAAGTGGTGTACCCAGGTTTCGTCACCTGTGACAATTGAGTCCAGAAAGTTGTCCTGTTCGGCTGCAAGGTAGTGAAGAAATGCGGGGGAAGCATCAGCTCATTGCCGCATGTGGTCCTCAGTCAGCATGCATGGCACCCATCTTGCGCACACCTTCCGGTAGTTCAATATTTCCGTTAAAATTCTGTGACCGGTGCTTCGGGAAACCTCAGGAGCCAACGTGCAGAGATCATCCAGGGTGATCCGCCGATCTTCACGCATGCTTTGCTCAACCTTCAACACTATCTCCTCAGAAATTGACGGTCTCCCGGATCTTTGTTCGTCGTGAATTTCGGTCCAACCAGCTGCAAACTCTCTACACAACTTACGAACATTTTTGGCATCCATACAAGACTCACAATTCACTTCCGTCAATTGGCGATGGATTTCAATTGGCGCAGTATCCTTTGCGTTCAAAAACGGATTAACTGTGCGCAATTCGCACTTGGCAGTAACATCCAACGGGAGCTCCATTCTCAACGGCTGCCAAGCCAAGACTGAGCGCCTCAGCGCGTCGTGCACATGTTTACACATAGCACTCTTCATAGCAGTGTGACCAACTCCCACACAAACAGTGTTCTGTACTTATAAAAAAAATACGAGAACTTACTTTTGAGATTACCCTCGTATCTAGTGTAAAGCTATCACTTCCTTGGAATAATATGTGTTAGTACATGCAGCACTTACGGTAGCATAGCTCCCAAAACAGAAACTGCTGTGTTGTTTAACATTCTTCCCTCACTCTACACCGAAGAACAATGCAGAGTCTCAGTTAAGTGATTACCCAAATGCAATGGCTCGTCCCAAAGGTCTCGAATATTTAAGCATTGTGGTTTTGGCTACTGGATTTCCACAGAGCGGACACAGTAAGAGTGATTCCGAGTGTGCAGACACTGCCCTCGTCAGTCGATCCGTTTTCTGGAACACACAACTATCACATCACCTTGGATGCTCTCATCTGGACTTACTCTATTTACGATGAAAATTGTAAACATACTGCAGTGCAGCGCAGTGTAGTGTCTGACGACCAACGGCCACATTTAATGAAGATAGATCTCATTAGCTGCTATTATGGTTCTGCGTAGCTGTAGAGTATTTCAGAACAAATTACAGTTTGTGATGAGCCAAGATTCGAATCTCCATTTCGCGAGCAGTCAGCTTAACCACTTACGATAGCTGAGCATACTTACAGTAGCGGCCCAAATCCCTGTTTGTCTAGATCTCTGCTCTCTCGTGTACTCGCACTATATCACAGTGACTCCTGCGCAAGGTGAGACATTATTTCCTCTCGTCATTGTCTTACTGTGGTGTGAAATACTGCAGTTCAGTGTCTGAGACACTAAGTCACTAAGTTGACTATCAACAGCCGCATTCCGTTAAGAATGATCTGAGGTACTGCAATGCAGCATTTCATACCATAGCAAGGCAATGAGTAGAGCAAACAGTGGCTCATCTTGCTCAGGTCTCACGGTAGTATACTGTAAGAGTAGCGGGAGAGTAGAAACCAAGAAAAAATGGAGATATGGACGCTCGGCGAGCAGAAGTGGTTACGGCGACTGCTCGCGGCAAGTGGGATATCCGGTTTCCCCGGCACAAATTGTCGTTCTGAAGAATTCGAGGTACAACAACCGAGTTAGAAAACTGCTGCGGAAGCAAAGGGAAGTTCACAGCAAAAATAAACATAGCCAAAGCCTTGCAGACAAACAAAAATTACGCGAAGCGAAATGTAGTGTGAGGAGGGCTATGCGAGAGGCGTTCAATGAATTCGAAAGTGAAGTTCTATGTACTGACTTGGCAGAAAATCCTACGAAATTTTGGTCTTATGACAAAGCGGTAGGTGGATCAAAACAAAATGTTCAGACACTCTGTGACCAAAATGGTACTGAAACAGAGGATGACAGACTAAAGGCCGAAATACTAAATGTCTTTTTCCAAAGCTGTTTCTCAGAGGAAGACTGCACTGTAGTTCCTTCTCTAGACTGTCGCACAGATGACAAAATGGTAGGTATTGAAATAGACAACAGAGGGATAGAGAAACAATTAAAGTCGCTCAAAAGAGGAAAGGCCGCTGGACCTGATGGGATACCACTTCGATTTTACACAGAGTAGGCGAAGGAACTTGCACCCCTTCTTGCAGCGGTGTACTGTAGGTCTCTAGAAGAGCGTAGCGTTCCAAAGGATTGGAAAAGGGCACAGGTCATCCCCGTTTTCAAGAAGTGACGTCGAACAGATGTGCAGAGCTATAGACCTATATCTCTGACGTCTATCAGTTGTAGAATTTTGGAACACGTATTATGTTCGAGTATAATGACTTTTCTGGAGACTAGAAATCTACTCTTCGGGAATCAGCATGGGATTCGAAAATGACGATCGTGTGAAACCCAGCTCGCGCTATTCGTCCTTGAGGCTCAGAGGGCCATAGACACGGGTTCCCAGGCAGCTGCTGTGTTTCTTGACTTCCGCAAAGCGTCCGATACAGTTCCCCATAGTCGTTTAATGAACAAAGTAAAAGTATATGGACTGTAAGGCCAATTGTGTGATTGGATTAAAGAGTTCCTAGATAACAGAACTGAGCATGTCATTCTCAATGGAGAGAAGTCTTCCGAAGCGAGAATGATTTCAGGTGTGCCACAGGGAAGTGTCGTAGGACCGTTGTTATTCACATTATACATAAATGACCTTGTGGATGACATTGGAAGTTCACTGAGGCTTTTTGCGGATGATGCTGTGGTATATCGAGAGGTTGTAACAATGGAAAATTGCGCTGAAATGCAGGAGGATCTGCAGCGAATTGACGCATGGTGCAGGGAATGGCAATTCAATCTCAATGTAGACACGTGTAATGTGCTGCGAATACATAGAAAGATATATCCCTTATCATTTAGCTACAATATAGCAGGTCAGCAACTGGAAGCAGTTAATTCCATAAATTATCTGGGAGTACGCATTAGGAGTGATTTAAAATGGAATGATCATATAAAGTTGATCGTCGGTAAAGCAGATGCCAGACAGATTCATTGGAAGAATCCTAAGGAAATGCAATCCGAAAACAAAGGAAGTAGGTTACAGTACGCTTGTTCGCCCACTGCTTGAATACCTCTCAGCAGTGTGGGATCCGTACCAGATAGGGTTGATAGAAGAGATAGAGAAGATCCAACGGAGAGCAGCGCGCTTCGTTACAGGATCATTTTGCAATCGCGAAAGCGTTACGGAGATGATAGATAAACTCCAGTGGAAGACTCTGCAGGAGAGACGCTCAGTAGCTCGGTACGGGCTTTTGTTGAAGTTTCGATAACATACCTTCACCGAGGAGCCAAGCAGTATTTTGTCCCTCCTACGTATATCTCGCGAAGAGACCATGAGGATAAAATCAGAGAGATTAGAGCCCACACAGAGGCATGCCGACAATCCTCCTTTCCACGAACAATAAGAGACTGGAATAGAAGGGAGAACCGATAGAGGTACTCAAGGTACCCTCCGCCACACACCGTCATGTGGCTTGCGGAGTGTGCATGTAGATGTAGATAATCTCAATGTTTTTGTTATCTTTAAATAATAAGGCATCTTGAAGCATGGAGAACAGTTTCTCTACATAGATATCGCTTGGTGGAGAGTCTTCCGCGTTTTTGGTGATTGAGCTGTTACCCTGATAATGCTACACTTCTGGACGTAATACTCTGAAGAGTCAAAGAATCTGGCACGACTGCCTAATACCGTGTAGGGCCCCTGCGAGTACGCAGAAGTTCCGCAGCTCGACTTGGCATGGACTCGACTAATGTCTGAAGTAGTGATGGAGGGAACTGACACCATGAATACTGCATGGATGTCCTTAAATCCGTCAGAGTACGAAGCGATGGAGATCTCTTCTAAACAGCATGTTGCAAGGCGTCTCAGATATGCACAACAGTGTTCATGTCTGGGTAGTTTGATGGCCAGGGGAAGCGTTTACACTCAGAAGAGAGTTCCTAGAGCCACTGTGCTACAATTTTGGACGTGTTGAGTGTCGCATTGTCCTGCTGAAATTGTCCAAGTGTGTCGGACTGCACAATGGACATGAATGGATGAAGGTGATCAGACACGATGCTTACGTACATGTCACCTATCAGAGTGGTATCTACACGTATAAGGTGCCCCATATCACTCGAACTGCTCACGCACCACACCATTACAGAGCCTCCACCATCTTGAACAATCCCCTGCTGACATATAGGGTCCATGGATTCATGAGGTTGTCTCCATACCCGTACACGTCCATTCAGTCGATACAATTTGAAACGAGACTTGTCCTACCAGGCAACATGTTTCTAGTCATCAACAGTCCTATGTCGGTGTTGATTGGCCCAGGTGAGGCGTAAAGCAGTGTGTCGTGCAGTCATGAAGTATACACGACTGGGCCTTCGGCTTCGAAAGCTCATATCGATGATGTTTCGTTGAATGGTTCGCACACTGACACTCGTTGATGGCCCGGCATTGAAATCTTCAGCAACCTGCGGAAGGGTTGCACTTTTTCCACGTTGAATGAACCTCTTCAGTCGTCGTTGGTCCCGTTCTTGCAGGATCTTTTTCCGGCCGCAACGATGTCGGAAATATGATGTTTCACCGGATTCCTGGAATTCACGGTACACTTGCGAGATGGTTGTACTGTAAAATACGTACTTCATTGCTACCTCGGATATGCTGCGTCCTATCGCGGGTGCGCCGACCATAACACCAAGTTCAAACTCAGTTAAAACCTGATAACCTGCTGTTGTGGCAGCAGTAACCGATCTAACAACGGCTCCAGACTCTTGTTGTCTCAAATAAGCGTTGCCGACCGCAGCGCTGAAATCTGCCTTTTTACGTATCTCTGTGTTTGAATAAGCATACCTATACCGCCGCGCGGTGTAGCCACGCGGTCTGGGGCGTCTTGTCACGGTCCGCACGGATCATCCCTTCGGACGTTCGTGACCTCTCTCGGGCATGGGTGTGTGTATCGTCCTTGGCGTAAGTTAGAATAAGATTAAGTAGTGCGTAAGCTTTGTACCGATAACGTAAGCAGTTTGGTCCCATAACACTTTACCACAAATTTCCATCCCTATACCAGTTTCTTTGGTGCTTCAGTGAAATACGAAACGTCTCAAAATTCACATAAATACGTAGTACAAATATTAGCACGCTAGAGACCATAAAGTATGGTTGAATAGGAAGAGTATATTCTGTAAACAAGTTAACTTCTCAAAGAAAAGTTGTATCAGCAATAAGCACCATGTTGTTTTAGTAATCTGATACTCTAGAATAAGATTTTCACTCTGCAGCGGAGTGTGCGCTGATATGAAACTTCCTGGCAGATTAAAACTGTGTGCCCGACCGAGACTCGAACTTGGGACCTTTGCCTTTCGCGGGCAAGTGCTCTACCATCCTACCGAAGCACGACTCACGCCCGGTACTCACAGCTTTACTTCTGCCAGTATCTCGTCTCCTACCTTCCAAACTTTACAGAAGCTCTCCTGCGAACCTTGCAGAACTAGCACTCCTGAAAGAAAGGATACTGCGGAGACATGGCTTAGCAACAGCCTGGGGGATGTTTCCAGAATGAGATTTTCACTCTGCAGCGGAGTGTGACCCACGAAAGGCAAAGGTCCCGAGTTCGAGTCTCGGTCGGGCACACAGTTTTAATCTGCCAGGAAGTTTCAATCTGATACTCTGTTTTATTCGTGATAAGAGCTGGAAATTCGTAGTACCTAGAAGACTACGTGGTTCGTCCTATCGTTAAAAAACTTTTTAAGTGTCCTTCTTTGTAAAATCTACATGCTGACTTCGCAATGTAAGTAAATTAGACAAAAGTTCATCAGGTTATAGGCGAGAGGTGGTAAGTCAGCAGGAGTGTAGTATTTCGTTTTACACGATGGAAAATTTATTCATTACTGAGCCGTATCAATTGAAGGAAATCAGTAGCAGAATTTGCATTGAATCAGTAGCACCAATTATCCGACACGTGTTTGCACAGAAGCTCACACACTACGCTCGTCACCTTTGACCTTACGGGAACGCTGACGCAAGCCGTTACCGCTTGCATACTGCACAAGTTTCATCCGACAACATAATTATGCCGCATTATACACCACAGGACAACAGGTATCCAATTTTGGGTTACAGTTGTTGTCGCGAGTGGCGACGTACAACTTCAGAGATCGGTGTCTACGGTGGGACTGAAGGCGTGACAATGGCGCCCGCTAAGCCCGCAGGTTAGCGCTGAGTGCTAGATTCTGACAGTACAGTTTACTTTCGTCTACAGGCATCACAGGCGAGTCTGTAACACACAGAACAAGTGTCATGAAAAAGGACCCCCCCCCCAACATGATTTACCTGAAGGAGTCGCAAACACATATTTGCCGTAGCAGAAAATGCTTTTGCTCAATATGGATGCACAGGTCTGTTGTATAAAAGATGCCTTTAAAAGAAGTGTTGCTAGTCTCCCAGTCTACCTCAATCGTGAACTGATAATTATGACGACGTTTCTGTAGACGCAAAGACAGAAAATCTCTGAACCAAATTATAAGTGACCATAACAGGACAAGCCGGAGGTAATTGAGATAAATTATTATTTTAAGAGTAGAAACCTAATACCATAGTTAGGTAGTTTCTTGCCTAAAGTCTGAACCATTTCTGACATCTAAAGTTTTCTCTTCTATGTCCGCTAATGTTGTTTAATAAGAACAAAATACTTTTTGTATGTGGTTTTAACTAATCGCAGTCATTTCCTTTTATTTAATAATAATAATTATGAGGGAATACCAACGGGGTTTCAGGATACTTCGTGCAGTAGCCGAACAGATCCGTAACGCCATAATCATCGTCTTTAAAGTCCAAAAACGATGTGTCAGTCTGTGAACTGCAAGAAAGTCTACTGGTCAACAGTCCGCGAAGTCCTGTTAAACATCCTGTGTACGGATACAAGGTCAGAGATAAATTTCCTAGAACACCTTAGAGGATTTTTCTGATATCAGAACAGGAGTAAGATGCTCTTCAACTGTGTTCTTGGATAAATCAGTAGGACCTGGCAAATGAAACTGATGAAAACCGAGTACAGCCCTTGAGAATTAGAAATAAATTCAAAGGCATCATAGTACACTACCTATCTTTTGCTGATAGCATTTTCCACGTCATTTAACAGAATGCAAATGTTAAGATTCAACTCTAATTGTTAAAGGACCTGGTAAGGTCATTATGAAAACGAAAAAGATTCGAAAGCAGTTACGGAACGAATACGTTAACTCGAAACGTCCTATCGAACTTCACACACGAAATACAAAAAACAAAATGAATTTCGTAAAACACTAAGATACGGCCGGCCGGATTGGCCGTGCGGTTCTAGGAGCTACAGTCTGGAACCGATCGACCGCTACGTTCGCAGGTTCGAATCCTCCCTCGGGCATGGATGTGTGTGATGTCCTTAGGTTAGTTAGGTTTAAGTAGTTCTAAGTTCTAGGCGACTGATGACCTCTGAAGTTAAGTCGCATAGTGTTCAGAGCCATTTGAACTAAGATACATCACTATGAAACGGTTCTGAAGCCAGTGGTTAACTATGCATCCGAAACCTTATCGCTAAATACAGATAAAGACTTCCTCGAAGAACTGGAGAAAAAAGAGCGCAGAATCATTAGGACAATCATGGGATCCAATTACAAGAGTGGCATCCGCCATAAAAGACCCAACAAGGAAGTCTAAGGCAAAATAGAAAAAGTTACAGAGTCAACCCGCAGAAAATATGTACGATTTTACGGTTCCCTCAGACGAAAGAATGAGAACATGTTGACCAAGAAGATTTCCCTGTGTTTTTTATTCGATCACGGAACCACAATGCCTTGATTTACAAACACTAACGAAGACCTCCAACTCTGCAAATCGATCCTGAAGGGGCCTGTGACATGGATCTGTTCCTTAAGACGCTAGTGATGAGTGGGCTACACCGAGGCGTGCAACTAAAAAGAATAAGCAGTGACCCTTGAACGGAGAAGCGAAAGCAAGCACTCTCACAAAGAATTAATGAAATATGGGCTTCAGAGAAAGGAAAGTTAGCTGCCAAATGTAAAGAACACGTGACTTGGTCTAAATGGCCAGACCGAAATAATAATAAAACAAGAGTTGACTGAAAAGTAATGCCTCCACCTTCGTAACTCTTCAACAGTTGGCAGCATTGGTATGCAGCAGGTACTGGCTTGTTCCGTAGCCTCCAGTTGGCGGGAAGCCTTAGCACTGAACGGTTGTGTTGTTACAGTGTAAAGTATGGAACCATGCGCAGACGGTCGGTCAATGCGATTTAAGCAACGTGCAGTTATTGAATTCTTAACAGCAGAAGGTGTCACCCCAAAAGAGATTCATCAGAGAATGAAAGCAGTTTATGGTGATTGTGTTGATGTGAGTACTGTGCTTCGTTGGGCGAGTAACTTTTAAAGATGTTGACGCGGAAACATCTGACCTGCGTGACAAACAGAGTTGTACGTCCTGTGACAGCAACCATAGAGTTTCACAAGCAAGAAAAATGTTGACAGATTGATTCAGGACGATCGTCGTGTCACTCAGAGAAATTGCAAGCACAATCGGAATTTCATAAGAACGTGTGGGTCACATTATTGCTTTTCTTGGCTATCAGAAGATCTGTGCACGATGGATTCCCTGGATGCTGACATCTGAAATGAAAGCGCACAGACTTGAAATTTGCCAGGAAATCCTCTCGCTTTACGAGAATGAAGGTGACGCCTTTCTCCATTTAATTGTGACAGGAGACGAAATGTGGGCACACAATTACGACCCTGAGACGAAACGTCAGTCCATGGAATGTCGACACAAAGACTCGCCCCAGAAATAGAAATTCAAGACGGTGCCCTCAGCTGGAAAAGTTTTGGCCACAGGGTTCTGGGACGCAGATGGTGTCATCCATGTTGATTTCCTTGAACAACAATAAATTCAGGGTGTTATATCAAAATGCTACGAACTCTGAAACGATGGCTAACAGGGGTCCGAAAGGAAAAGGGAAATGTTTTCCTGCAACATGATAATGTTAAACACCACACTTCATTTGCCACCACAGCAGAACTTCAGCGACTGATTCTCACCACCGTACGGCATCCTCAATACAGTCCAGATTTCGCACCGTCTGACTTCCACCTGTTCCCGATAATATACGATTTGCGGGGACATAATTATGTTTCTGATGAAGACGTTGAGAGAAGTGGGAGACTGTGGTTGCGGAAACAGAGTGTCGATTTGTTCCGTGACGGTTTCAGAAAACTTGTTTATCGTTGGCAGAAATGTATCCAATTGGCTGGTGATTATGTGGAAAAATGAATATTGGTAACGAAAGATCAAATTCTAAGGATTATTTTTGTGTTTGATTTATTAAAATAGTCCCATCCTAACCCAATTAATGAAGGTGGAGGCATTACGTTTCATTAATACCCCGTAATCTTGATATTCTAGTTACGTTAGTCGAAATTCCCAGAATTATGTCATCTTCGTGAGGAGCGAAACTAATTCTGCAGCCTTTTATGCCACCTTCAGAATACGATGGGCCCGCTTCGGCTGGTCGACCGTTGAATGTCGTAAGGGGGAGGGAGACTGGCAGATTTGTGATGGGCCAGTGTCTTTGTCCCATGGCGGTGACTTCACCCCGGGCCGGAAACCGCAGCTACAGACACAGAATGGCAGTCAGTGTGATTTGGCACGAGGAGACGGCTGGTTCCTCCTGGACACGCTCAGTAAGGTTTCCGTGCGAATTTATCTGGGTAAAGGCAAGGGCAAAAGAGCAGAAAAAGGTTCAGGACACTCTCTTGTCCTCAGGCTTCGAAACCGCCCTTAAGGCGGAAGAATCAGTAATGATCAGCGACATGAGGTTGCAGAAGCCAATGGAAACCACTGCATTAAAGACACATAACGTGTGTCGACAGAACGTGTGGCCTATAACTGAAGAAATGACATGATCTCTCCACTGGCAAAAGATTCTGGAATAGTCAGCCAGACGGAACTGCCACGGCGGAGACTATGAGAAAAAGAATGAATAACCAACGAAAGGATAACATTCAACGAATCGGGGGGGTGGAATGTCAGAAGCTTGAACATGGTAGGGAACCTAGAAAACATGAAATGGGAAGTCGAAAGGTTCAATTTAGATGTAGTAGGGGTTAGTGAAGTAAAATGGAATGAAGACAACGATTTATGATTAGATGAGTATAGGGTAAAATCAACAGCAGCATAAAATAGTACAATGGGGGGGGGGGGGGGGCAGAGAGTGGGTTACTGTGAACTGCTCAGTGATATGGTTGTTCTTATCAAAATTGACACAAAAACAACACCGAAGATGAAGCCGAAGATGAAGGGATGGAGAAAGTATATGAGGATATTGAAAGGATATTACAGTACGTAAAAGGAGATGAAAATCTATGGTTCAAGGAATGAGAGAGGAGGAAGACTGAGTTATGTAATGAATTTTAGCTGGTGATAGCGAATATTCTGTTGAAGAATCACAAGAGGATGTGGTATACTTGGGAAAGGCCAGATGATGTGGGAACATTAAAGGTGGATTACATCATGGTCAGACAGAGATTCAAAAATCATATACTGGATTCTAAGGCGTACGCAGGAGCAGATGCAGACTCAGACTACAATGTAGTAGTCACGAAGAGTAGGCTAGGTTTAAGAGATTACCCAGGAAAAATCTATACGCAAAGAGGTGCGATACGAAAATACTAAGGAAAAAAGGGATACACTTGAAGTTCTCTCGCAATACGAAATAGCTCAGTAGACAGTACAGTTGAATTGAGGATGTAGGTTGCAAGTGCTACTCTGAGATCAAGAGGTTGGCACAGGATGTTAACATTTTGCCGGTAACTGTTGTGATTACATCACACAGTTGACTCTCTTAGGAGCAGTTGTAACTCTTGTGTTAGACCGAGCGACTTCTCCCTTCGCCATAGCATTTGTGATTATCTGTATGTCATATTCCATGCCCGGGCGGACGGATGTGGAATGAATTATTTCTGAGCAGTATAGGCAGAGTGGTTTTAAAGATTCCTGGCAGATTAAAACTGTGTACCGGACCTTTGCCTTTCGCGGGCAAGCGCTCTAGGTACAGGCGGAATTAAAGCTGTGAGGACGGGGCTTGGAGTCGTGCTTGGGTAACTCAGTTGGTAGAGCGCTTGCCCGCGAAAGGCAAAGGTCCCGAGTTCAAGTCTCGGTCCGACATACAGTTTTAATCTGCCAGGAAGTTTCATATCCTGACCTATAAAATAAAGAAATAAATTAGAAAAATAATCATACAAAAAAAAGCCACAAAAAGGGGAGTTTAGTTGTTTTACTCTTGCTATTAGCTAATGTTGCGTCGAGGTTATCTGAGACTTGTGTAAATTTCTAGTGCTGTATGACTGACTAAATGATAACGTGTGATCACTGTCCTATTGGTCCAAAAACCTTCCCTGGAACAGAATAGTCTCTTAATACCGTTACTGTGATTATCTAGCAATTTGGTAAAATCCCGCCGTACATGCTTGGTAAAATCCTTTGGGTATCTGCCCCTGTGATATTAGTTTCCAGGAACAAATTATGGCTGTTTCCAGATTACCTGATGAAATATCTGATACATAATGCGACGTTCGTGGATCTCCAGTGGAAGACTGTCAGACGTACTGGTCTGGCTCCATTTGCCGCTGTATTCTGCGTAGTAGGTCTGAAGCTATTGGGGTCCCTGGGTTGTCTACCAAGCTGCGGTCAAAGGAAATTTACTAATACTTGTCAAGTGTTGCTATGTAGCCTTAAGGGTTATTAAAGGCCACCTGATTATGATAGTACTTGAGATGGTTTCATTGCCTGATGTGACAGGCGTGGACGTAAGTCGTAACAAAGTCTTTAATTACCGTTTCGTGGTTACTAGAAAATTTTGTTTTTCGTACTTAGCTGTGTAAATAATTATTATGGTTTTACAGTTTTTCTGATCAAGCAGTTTCTAGTAAAATTTAATTATGTAAAAGGTGAACATGATTTACAGACTTTTGGTTAAGTAATTTCAAGGAATTTAAAATTTTAAAATGATATTTAGCTGTCAGTTTCCATGAATTATGTAACTGAGTGTTATTTGCTTAGTATCGACTTGGATATGTGACATATAGAAAGTGTGTCCATAGAGCAAGATTGTAATCAATGATTTAATTTGTAATCACTGGTGAACATTTGGGTTTAATAAAAGTTGAAACACTCAATCCTCACTCCATATTACCTTCTGGTACATAAAGTAGCGATAGTGGTCAGCCACACTCCCAAAGAAGCAGCTCTACGTAATAAGGCAAACAGTGGTTAGAGCATCGAGAGAGTTTTATAAAATGGTTCAAATGCCTCTGAGCACTATGGGACTCAACTACTGTGGTCATCAGTCCCCTAGAACTTAGAACTACTTAAAGCTAACTAACCTTTGGACATCACACACATCCATGCCCGAGGCAGGATTCGAACCTGCGACCGTAGCAGTCGCGCGGTTCCGGACTGCGCGCCTAGAACCGCTAGACCACCGCGGCCGGCAGAGTTTTATACACTAATACCCTTTCACTATTTACCACCTCATTCATCCAGTGTCACGCGGTGGTTTTCCGTCACGATGCAGTCAACAACTACAGTGATTTCAGTTATCACTGCGCGCTGTTCGTCCGACTGGCGAGTAAATCGTATCTTCCGACTGCATTCGTAGTCAAGCCACTGGAAGAAACATGCTTTATCATTATGGATCTTCGCTCAGTGATGAATTTCAATAGTCTTCGTGCTGTATTGTGCTAGTAGTGCACGTTAATGTGACTGCACCAAGTGTTGTGTCACACCGCGCACGTGTGTGTTTGAATCGGCTGCAGCTGTATCAGCGAGGGCCGGCCGCTGGAGCCACCTGGGGGAGGCATGCACGCAGCCTGCCGGCCACTCGCGCATATATATATGCGCGGAGCAGCGCTGAGTGACCCTCTCTATGTTCATCCCGTCGTGCCGTGCACACCAGTCGCTCTGTGTCTCGTAATGTGTGGATCCACGAGAGCCTTAGTTCTGTTATTGTTCGCCGGCCGGAGTGGCCGAGCGGTTGTAGGCGCTACAGTCCGGAACCGCGCGACTGCTACGGCAGCTGAACTCCACGGCCTTAGCATCTATTCGTTACTGATGCCCATAATGACGCTCATATAGTCTCCGTGGTGCGCGACGCAGTTATCTGTTTGGCTACGGTCAAGGAAGTGTACCAGAACTACTTTTTCACACTTTGAACGTAGGTACACGGCATTTCTATGAATACTACTTCTTCTTTTTTTTTTATTTCAACTAAAGCATCTCGTACCCCTTTCAGCCCACTGGTAATTCAAATACAAGATTTTAAGTTTAATAAATTTCTTTTATTTCCGTCTATGATCACAAAATTCGTAGATCCTTAGACACCGGTTTGGGTCAGCGATGGAGATCTTCATATCTGTTTTAAATTGAAATCTTTCATTGAGTTTCGGTGGGGAGGTTTGTTTCTCTTCAATGCGAAAAAAAATTCTGGCACAAGTATTTTGGTCCAAACATGGACATAATCTTAGCTGCAAACTTGTGAAATTTTAGAAATCTACGTTAACGAAAAAATTTTATGTTAATCTCCAAGACTTATTTGGTTATGAAACTGATGACTTAACTGCCTGTCACATTGTAGGTCTATGAGTTCTGACTATAGGTATTTATGCTGCCTGATATATTATAAATTGATAATGTTGTTTTACACCTTCGCTTTGAAGTTCCTACTACAGCCAGAAGACGGCTTCTCTTCCATTTTAAAAGAACCGCTCACCACTTTAAGCACTGCGTCGTTAAGTGTACACGATTGCGTTTAAGGATACGGCGAACTTGCTATTCATCTTAATCCTAGAGTAACAAGGTGCTAATCCCGAGACATAAATAACAAGGTGGGGTAAATATTTACCCCACGTTTTTCTGAATTATTTGTTTCACAAAAGAGGTTATAGAATAACATAAAGTAATAATCACACAATATGAAACATTTATTACGAAGTATACTTATGTTTTATAATATGACAAAGCAAATCATAACTATAATATCAATGCATTTTATTGTATCATGGTTGTCATATACAGAAATATGTCACTGCACTTATCTATTGCATTCAGTTACCCCGTTATGTTATGACATTGCAAAACACAATAGAATAAATCAAAAGGCATAAGAATCATTGAAGAAAACAACATCTAAATTGGTAAAAAGTATAAAGCTAACAACTACGAGAAAATAGTTCCTCATGTGAAAGGAAACACAGATTTTATAAATTATTTTCAAAATTTGATGATATTTTGAATATACCAAACATTTAAAAATAACAGGGGTGGCAACTTTGACAAATTTTTTCCGATGGTCTTTGCACACTGGATTCGAACAGACACAGCATTCAAAGGAACTTTTCCAGTCTTCTTTCCGACTGCTAAGAAAGCATCGTCCACTTTTTTGAGATCGTTTCTGGTTGTGCTGCTGATCTTGGATTACCGCTTGAAATATCGCTCCCAAAATTTGTCAAAATCTGTTCCATGGTTATGCGAAGCTCTTTGGGTAAATTTTTTCTCGTGATTCTGTCCTTCATTTCCGCTTCAATCAGCCCGAATGCCAATGACTTGAGAAAATTGCTTGGGTTGTTTGTGCCACCATAATCCTTATACAAGAAAAATCAAATGGCTCTCAGCACTGTCGGACTTAACTTCTGAGGTCATCAGTCCCCTAAAACTTAGAACTACTTAAACCTAACTAACCTAAGGACATCACACACATCCGCGCCCGAGGCAGGATTCGAACCTGCGACCGTAGCGTTCGCGCGGTTCAAGACTGTAGCGCCTAGAACCGCTCGGCCACCCAGGCCGGCTCCTTATACAAAACATAGGCATTTATTCCTGATGCATCTAATAGCCCATACATTTATCGCATTGTCCAGAGCCTGGTTTCTCGCGCTGTGGTCTTGTTGTGGCATAGTAAATCAAACGCATCGACTCCCTCTTTGTTTTCATTGTAGAAAAGTACTATTTTCGATTTCTTTGTCTTGTCATCTATTTCACCCATCTCATGCATCGTTGACAAAAGAACAACGCTTTTATTTTTCCTTAGAATGTATGACTCCAACATTTTTTTCTCTCCTGTAAATGAATACAGGTGAAGAAACTGGCCTATTCTTGGTCTGAAGCAGGGATTCAGCTATTTCTGGTTTATTCGTGCGTAAGGTGCCAACCATTGTCAACTTTTTGTCAGCCAGTTTGGCGGCTACTTCGCAAGAAGCAAACCAGTTGTCCATTGTAATGTTCCGGTTGGTTACATATACAGTTTCACATAATTTCACACATAATATGTAGGAACTGAAACACATTTGTCCCTAGTCTCTTTCCCCAAATATGGAATTCCTTCACAAAAATAATACGTCTTCGCGTCACATAATGAAATTATCTTTAGCCCATTTTTGTCCGGCTTGACTGGCAGATACATTTTGAATGGGCATCTGCCTCGGAAGCTAAGGAGTGTCTCGTCAATGGTTAGGAGGGCAGAGGGAGTGTACAATTCTTGACTATGTTTGACAGACATACACCATAAATCACGTAATGCAGTGAACTTGTCGGCCGTTCTTCTTTGCAATCAAGTATGCTGGTCATCAAATCTTAGATTATTGATCAAAAACTCGAATCGGGTTATCGTCATTACTCCCCGGAAAAATGGGAACCCGTATACTACAGACCACGCATCAGTACGATTCAGATGCGCATTTTTTAGAGCTCCACTCGTAAAAAGTATACCGAATAAAGCTTTTATTTCGTTTTGATTGGTATCTCCAATATACCACTGCGCTGATGTGAATTTTTCCTTTGAATTAGCGATTTTTTAAAATTGTGTACGTAACTATTAGTGAAACCATCTCACTAATAAACAACAGTTCAAATAATTTCAAGGGAGACGTTTCGTTTATTGCTTTGCCTAGTGCACCAAGTGCATGTACCACTATATTCTTTGCTGGCACTAACGACGCTTTTTTGTGGAAGGGATGTGTGTTCCAACAGTACCCATTTCTGCCATATAAAATTTTCCTTACTTGGCTATCTCCTTCGTCTGATGAATCAACCTCAAATGGCGGTACATCGAATTCGTCATCTCCTGGTCGTCTGTGATATGACCGTCTTCAGGTTCACACATCTTCGTCTGATTCACTGTAATGTACGTTTTCAGCCTCTGAACGCTCAAATTCTCTTACTATTTGCTCTGGAGTTCTTAACAGTTCATGAGAAGACATTTTCTACGCCTGCAAAAGAAAGTACCACCTATTTTATAAACAAAAAATTTAACGTAAATAACAAGGTGGGGTGATTTTTTACCCTGAACACAAAATTACACACTTTACCTGTTAAAGGAGCATGGAAAATAAAACCTGAGAGATTATAGCCTCCTCAACGTGAACAACAATACTGACTGGAAAGGTAAACAATGGCTCCCGTCCGAGTAGCTAGTGGTACCAACATAGGATAAAAAATTACCGTGAGAGCTCACTAATCAGGCGCTGAGAGAACAGGCTTGCTTTAGATAACGTAGATAATATAAATTAAAGGAAAAAATGGAAAAAATACATGCTAGGAAAATCTCGACGGTTTCTCTGCCATGATTTACGCCAGCGGTGGAGGGCTGGCACCAGTCTGTAGTACTCCAAAGTGACAAGTGTGCTCTTTCGAGGGGATGGTTACAAGTATGAGGATCTAACAATGTGTTTGGTGAGCTTATAATGAAAGTTTTAGGGACGCGCAATGAGTAGGAAGGCCTGTAATCGCAACAGTTTATGGATGAGAGTACTCTGTCGACCATTTGTCGGTGTTAGCAAGATTAGACAAGAGCTTGACGGCTGAAAGTGAGTTTGCAGAGTGGCAGTCATTACGCAGAAAGCGGCAGCCATAGGTGGACGCTGTGAGGCCGGCACGCAGGTGGCCGCCACGTAATTAATGAGCGAGCCTGAGAGCGGAAGAGGACTTGGCAGGCCTGCTGCCGCCAGCACAGGTGCCTCCTGCACACGCGAGCTGCTCTGCGGCTGGCGTCGACCAGCCGGGAAGCCGCCACATTTGTGGGCCAGCTCCATTCTGTGTCTACAGCACCCAGCACGCAACATTGACTGGTTGATGTGCATTTCACTGCGGATTACGCGTGAGGATTGCTATAAAAATTACGGTAATTTTTATTTTTAGGAAATAATTGTATTTATTCTGCTACTTCAATTTTATCCTAAAAAACATAGTCCCCGTCAGATATTACACAGCGTGCTGCACAATTCATGTTACAGACTTCTAAAAGGTTGCAAGGGAGTCTTAGTAGAAAGAGTTTTGCACAGGAACCCATGTCCGGAAACGTCATTTAGCGGCGCTACAGGATGTCGAAGTTAGAGGCGCTGCCGCCTGTAAATGCATGTATATACAGGGTGATTCCATGATGATGATACAGACTGTCTAGGAGCCGGCCGGTGTGGCCGAGCGGTTCTAGGCGCTTCAGTCGGGAACCGCGCGACCTCTACGGTCGCAGGTTCGAATCCTGCCTCAGGCATGAATGTGTATGATGTCCTTAAGTTACTTAGGTTTAAGTAGTTCTGAGTTCTAGGGGACTGATGACCTCAGATGTTAAGTCCCATAGTGCTCAGAGCCATTTGAACCATTTGAACTGTCTAGGATGACGGAGAAGGATAAATGTATCAATTTGATGTGAGGTCCCCTCTCCCGGAAACAAACGAGTCGAAAGTTATAAGCGAAAATCATTCTGACACTGGATTACATATACTGGTACTATTGTTGCTGGGACTGTAGGGTAGGCAACTTCAGAGATGATAGGATGGATCAAAGCAAAGAAGGAATGAATGTCTGTTAAACACTGAATCTTGAAAGTATACCTTAAGAGCTACGACCACTTGTTCAATAGAGGAGATGTTTTTCACAGTAGCGATGATCATCAAGTGCTAATAGCTCCTCAGATGCGCATTATAGAGCCAATGGTTACTTGACATATTTCCTTGTTTTAGCTCGTGCCTTCCACCTATGAAAACTACCTATCGTACAATCTTAGCAACAACAGTACCGGTACATGCAATCCAGTGTCAGAGATGTCATAACGGTTTTCGCTCATAATTAAGTTATATATTATAACATACACTAAGGCGCCAAATAAACGGATATAGGCATGCGTATTCAAATACTGAGATACGTAAACAAGCAAAATACGGTGCTGCGAACGGCAACGCCTATAGAAGACAACAAATGTCTGTCGCAGTTGTTAGATCGGTTACTCCTGCTACAATGGCTCGTTATCATGATTTAAGTGAGTTTGAACGTGATGTTAAGAGTTGTCGCAGGAGCGATAGGACAGAGCATCTACGAGGTAGCGATGAAGTGGCGATATTCCCGTACGACCGTTTCACGAGTTTACCGTGAATATCAGGAATCCGGTAAAACGGCAAAATCTACATCTACATCCATACTTCGCAAGCCACCTGACGGTGTGTGGCGGAGGGTACCCTGAGTACCTCTATCGGTTCTCCCTTCTATTCCAGTCTCGTATTCTTCGTGGAAAGGATTGTCGATAAGCCTCTGTGTGGGCTCTAATCTCTCTGATTTTATCCTCATGGTCTCTTCGCGAGATATACGTAGGAGGGAGCAATATACTGCTTGACTTTTCGGTGAAGGAATGTTCTCGAAACTTCAACAAAAGCTCGTACGAGCTACTGAGCGTCTCTCTTGCAGAGTCTTCCACTGGAGTTTATCTATCATCTCCGTAACGCTTTCGCGATTACTAAATGATCCTGTAACGAAGCGCGCTGCTCTCCGTTGGATCTTCTCTACCTCTTCTATCAACCCTATCTGGTACGGATCCCACACTCCTGAGAGGTATTCAAGCAGTGGGCGAACAAGCGTACTGTAACCTACTTCCTTTGTTTTCGGATTGCATTTGCTTAGGATTCTTCTAATGAATCTCAGTCTGGCATCTCCTTTACCGACGATCAACTTTATATGATCATTCCATTTTAAATCACTCCTAATGCGTACTCCCAGATAATTTATGGAATTAACTGCTTTTAGTTGCTGACCTGCTATTTTGTAGCTAAATGATAAGGGATCTACCTTTCTATGTATTCGCAGCACATTACACTCGTCTACATTGAGATTGAATTGCCATTCCCTGCACCATGCGTCAATTCGCTGCAGATCCTCCTGCATTTCAGTACAATTTTCCATTGTTACAACCTCTCGATACACCACAGCATCATCTGCAAAAAGCCTCAGTGAACTTCCGATGTCATCCACAAGGTCATTTATGTATATTGTGAATAGCAACGGTCCTATGACACTCCCCTGCGGCACACCTGAAATCACTCTTACTTCGGAAGACTTCTCTCCATTGAGAATCCGGCATCGTTGGAAAATCCTACAGGAACGGGACCAACGACGACTAAAGAGAATCATTCAATGTGACAGAATTGCTGTAGATTTCAATACTGGACTGTCAACATGGGTCAGCGTACGACCCATACAACGAAACATCATATATATGTGCTTTTGGAACCGAAGGACCACTAGAGTACCCTTGATGACTGCACGAAAAAAAGCTTTACGGCTCACCTGGGCCCATCAACACCGACATTGGAATGTTGATGACTGGAAACATGTTGCATGGTCGGACGAGTCTCGTTTCAAATTCTATCAAACGGATGGACGCGGGTGTGGGGACAACCTCATAAATTCATGCACCCTGCAAGTCAGTAGGGGTCTGTTCAAGCTGGTCGAGGCTCTTTAATGGTTTGGGGCGTGTGCAGTTGGAGTTACATGGGACCCTGATGCGTGTAGCTATGACTCTGACAGGTGACATGTACGTAAGCATCCTGTCTGATCACCTGCATCCATTCATATCCACTGTGCGTTCCGGCGGACTTGTCCAATTCCTGCAGGAAAATGTGATACCCCACACGTCCATATTTGATGTAGAGTTGCTCCAGTTTAAGCACTTCCGCTGGCCACCAAACTCCATAGACATCAACATTATTGCTCGTATCTGACATGCCTTGCAACGTGCTGTTCAGAGGAGATCTCCACATTCTCGTACTCTTTCCTATTTATGGACATCCCCGCAGGATTGATGGTGTCAGCTCCCTCCAGCACTACTTCAGACATTAGTCGAGTCTACGCCACGTCGTGTTGCGGCACTTCTGCGTGCTCGCGGGGGCCGTACATTATATTAGACAGTTGTACCAATTTGTTTGGCTCTTCAAAGAACACTACTGTCCATTAAAATTGCTACACCACGAAGATAGGTCACCGTGGTCTAGGGATGCCGGCACGGTAGCTCAGCGTGTTCGGTCAGAGGGTTAGCTGCCCTCGTTAATAAAAAAACTGTGTTAATCGATCAACAACGAACTTAAATGGATGTCTTAAGACGTCCGCCCCGAGCAGATGCAACGAACGAAACCGAACAAAATGAGATTAAAAAAAAAAAGGGGTAGCGTCATTGATTCATAATCAAAACGTCTTCGGTCCAGGGTTCAATCCCCGCCACTGCCTAAATTTTGATAAATAATCAGGATTGGTGGCCGAAGACTTCCGGCAGAAGAAGTCAGCCTCATTCTGCCAACGGCCTTGTCAAAGAGGGCGGAGGAGCGGATAGAGGTTCAGGGCACTCTCTTGTCCTAGGGGTGGGAAATTGCTCCTAAAGGCGGAAGAATCAGCAATGATCAACGACATGAGGATGCAGAAGGCAATGGAAACCACTGCATTAAAGACACGTAACGTGTATCCACAGGACATGTGGCCTGTAATTGAAGAAGTGTCATCATGATCTCTCCATTGGCAAAAGATTCCGGAATAGTCCCCCATTCGGATCTCCGGGAGGGGACTGCCAAGGGAGAGGTTACCATGAGAAAAAGATTGAATAATCAACGAAAGGATAGCGTTCTACGAGTCGGGGCGTGGAATGTCAGAAGCTTGAACGTAGTAGGGAAACTAGAAAATCTGAAAAGGGAAATGCAAAGGCTCAATCTAGATATAGTACGGGTCAGTGAAGTGAAGTGGAAGGAAGACAAGGATTTCTGGTCAGATGAGTATCGGGTAATATCAACAGCAGCAGTAAATTGTTTAACAGGTGTAGGATTCGTTATGAATACGAAGGTAGGGCAGAGGGTGTGTTACTGTGAACAGTTCAGTGACCCGGTTGTTCTAATCTGAATCGACAGCAGACCAACACCGACAACGATAGTTCAGGTATACATGCCGACGTCGCAAGCTGAAGATGAACAGATAGAGAAAGTGTATGAGGATATTGAAAGGGTAATGCAGTATGTAAAGGGGGACGAAAATCTAATAGTCATGGGCGACTGGAATGCAGTTGTAGGGGAAGGAGTAGAAGAAAAGGTTACAGGAGTATATGGGCTTGGGACAAGGAACGAAAGAGGAGAAAGACTAACTGAGTTCTGTAACAAGTTTCAGCTAGTAATAGCACATACCCTGTTCAAGAATCACAAGAGGAGGAGGTATACTTGGTAAAGGCCGGGAGATACGGGAAGATTTCAATTAGATTACATCATGGTCAGACAGGGATCCGAAATCAGATACTGGATTGTAAGGCGTACCCAGGAGCAGATATAGACTCAGATCACAATATAGTAGTGATGAAGAGTAGGCTGAAGTTCAAGACATTAGTCAGGAAGAATCAATACCCAAAGAAGTGGATACGGAAGTACTAAGGAATGACGAGATACGTTTGAAGTTCTCTAACGCTATAGATACAGCAATAAGGAATAGCGCAGTAGGCAGTACAGTTGAAGAGGAATGGGCATCTCTAAAAAGGGCCATCACAGAAGTTGAGAAGGAAAACATAGGTACAAAGAAGGTAGCTGCGAAGAAACCATGGGTAACAGAAGAAATACTTCAGTTGATTGATGAAAGGAGGAAGTACAAACACGTTCCGGGAAAATCAGGAATACACAAATACAAGTCGCTAAGGAATGAAATAAATAGGAAGTGCAGGGAAGCTAAGAGGAAATGGCTGCAGGAAAAATGTGAAGACATCGAAAAAGATATGATTGTCGGAAGGACAGACTCAGCATACAGGAAAGTCAAAACAACCTTTGGTGACATTAAAAGCAACGGTGGTAACATTAAGAGCGCAACGGGAATTCCACTGTTAAATTCAGAGGAGAGAGCAGATAGGTGGAAAGAATACATTGAAAGCCTCTATGAGGGTGAAGATTTGTCTGAAGAAGAAAGAGTCGATTTAGAAGAGATAGGGGATTCAGTTTTAGAATCGGAATTTAAAAGAGCTTTGGAGGATTTACGGTCAAATAAGGCAGAAGGGATAGATAACATTCCATCAGAATTTCTAAAATCATTGGGGGAAGTGACAACAAAACGACTATTCACGTTGGTGTGTAGAATATATGAGTCTGGCGACATACCATCTGACTTTCGGAAAAGCATCATCCACACAATTCCGAAGACGGCAAGAGCTGACAAGTGCGAGAATTATCGTACAATCAGCTTAACAGCTCATGCATCGAAGCTGCTTACAAGAATAATATACAGAAGAATGGAAAAGAAAATTGAGAATGCGCTAGGTGACGATCAGTTTGGCTTTAGGAAAACTAAAGGGACAAGAGAGGCAAAAAAAAAAAATGGCTCTGAGCACTATGGGACTTAACATCTATGGTCATCAGTCCCCTAGAACTTAGAACTACTTAAACCTAACTAACCTAAGGACAGCACATAACACCCAGTCATCACGAGGCAGAGAAAATCCCTGACCCCGCCGGGAATCGAACCCGGGAACCCGGGCGCAGGAAGCGAGAACGCTACAGCGCGACCACGAGCTGCGGACACGAGAGAGGCAATTCTGACGTTACGGCTAATGATGGAAGCAAGGCTAAAGAAAAATCAAGACACTTTCATAGGATTTGTCGACCTGGAAAAAGCGTTCGACATTATAAAATGGTGCAAGCTGTTCGAGATTCTGAAGAAAGTAGGGGTAAGCTATAGGGAGAGACGGGTCATATACAATATGTACAACAACCAAGAGGGAGTAATAAGAGTGGACGATCGAGAACGAAGTGCTCGTATTAAGAAGGGTGTAAGATAAGGCTGTAGCCTTTCACCCCTACTCTTCAGTTTGTATATCGAGGAAGCTATGATGGAAATAAAAGAAAGGTTCAGGAGTGGAATTAAAATACAAGGTGAAAGGATATTAATGATACGATTCGCTGATGACATTGCTATCCTGAGTGAAAGTGAAGAAGAATTAAATGATCTGCTGAGCGGAATGAACAGTCTAATGAGTACACAGTATGGTTTGAGAGTAAATCGGAGAAAGACGAAGGTAATGAGAAGTATTAGAAATGAGAACAAAGAGAAACTTAACATCAGGATCGATGGTCACGAAGTCAATGAAGTTAAGGAATTCTGCTACCTAGTCAGTAAAATAACCAATGACGGACGGAGCAAGGAGGACATCAAAAGCAGACTCGCTATGGCAAAAAAGGCATTTCTGGCCAAGAGAAGTCTACTAATATCAAATACCGGCCTTAATTTGAGGAAGAAATTTCTGAGGATATACGTCTGGAGTACAGCATTGTATGGTAGTGAAACATAGACTGTGGGAAAACCGGAACAGAAGAGAATCGAAGCATTTGAGATGTGGTGCTATAGACGAATGTTCAATATTAGGTGGACTGATAAAGTAAGGAATGAGGAGGTTCTGCGCAGAATCGGAGAGGAAAGGAATATGTGGAAAACACTGATAAGGAGAAGGGATAGGATGATAGGACATCTGCTAAGACATGAGGGAATGACTTCCATGGTACTAGAGGGAGCTGTAGAGGGCAAAAACTGTAGAGGAAGACAGAGATTGGAATACGTCAAGCAAATAATTGAGGTCGTAGGTTGCAAGTGCTACTCTGAGATGAAGAGGTTAGCACAGGAAAGGAATTCGTGGCGGGCCGCATCAAACCAGTCAGTAAACGGACCAAAAAAAACACGAAGATGACATGCTACAGACACAAAATTTAACCGACAGGAAGAAGATGCTGTGATATACAAATGATTACCTTTTCAGAGCATTCACACAAGGTTGCCGCTGGTATTGACACCTACAACGTGCTGACGTGAGGAAAGTTTCCAACCGATTTCTCATACACAAACAGCAGTTGACCGTCATTGCCAGGTGAAACGTTGTTGTGATGCCTTGTGTAAGGAGGAGAAATGCGTACCATCACGTTCCCGACTTTGATAAAAGTCGGATTGTAGCCTATCGCGATTGCGGTTTATCCTATCGTGATATTGCTGCTCGCGTTGGTCGAGATCCAATCACTGTTAGCACAATAATGGAATCGGTGGGTTCAGGAGGGTAATACGGTACGCCGTGCTGGATCCCAACGGCTTCTTATCACTAGCAGTCGAGATGACAGGCATCTTATCCGCATGGCTGTAACGGATCGTGCAGCCACGTCTCGATCTCCGAGTCAACAGATGTTGACGTTTGCAAGACAACAACCATCTGCACGAACAGTTCGACGACGTTTGCAGCAGCATGGACTATCAGCTCGGAGACCATTGCTGCGGTTACCCTTGACGCTGCGTCACAGACAGGAGCGCCTGTGGTGGTATATTCAACGACGAACCTGGGTGCACGAATGGCAAAACGCCTTTTTCTCGGATGAATCCAGGTTCTGTTTACAGCATCATGATGGTCGCATCCATGTTTGGCGACATCGCGGTGAATACACATTGGAAGCATGTATTCGTCGTTGCCATATTGGCGTCTCACCCGGTGTGATGGTATGGGGTGCCATTGGTTACATGTCTCGGTCACATCTTTTTTGCATTGACGACACTTTGAACAGTGGACGTTACATTTCAGATGTGTTACGACCCGTGGCTGTATCCTTCATTCGATCCCTGTGAAACCCTACATTTCAGTAAGATAATGCGCGACCGCATGTTGCACGTCCTGTACGGGCCTTTCTGGATACAGAAAATGTTTGACTGCTGCCATATCCAGCACATTCTCCAGGTCTCTCACCAATTGAAAACGTCTGGTCAATGGTGGCCGAGCAACTGACTCGTCACAATATGCCAGTCACTACTTTTGATGAACTGTGGTATCGTGTTGAAGGTGCATGAGCCATCCAAGCTCTGTTTGACTCAATGCCCAGGTGTATCAAGACCGTTATTACGGCCATAGGTGGTTATTCTGGGTACTGATTTCCCAGGATCTATGCACCTAAATTGCGTGAAAATGTAATCACATGTCAGTTCTAGTATAATATATTTGTCCCATGAGTACCCGTTTATTATCTGCATTTGTTCTTGGTGTAGCAATTTTAATGGCCAGTAGTGTACATTATTCATAAAATATATTACAATTATATTCGGCGAGGGAAGATATACTCAAATAAATGGACGTCTTTCACCATAACAGCTCCATAGGTTGTATAGGTTACGTAAGAAACATTGCCGAGAACGGAGTAACTTTGCAGTGACCGGCGTTCCACGGATGCTTGTACCTGAGCACATATGTAATCCTGCCTCCCGTTGTCTCAGGGATACAGCACAATGTGCACCATTCCCACTCTTTCACAGAAGAATATTTTTCTCTCGGCCCCGCTAGCAGCTATTCCATGTTCCTTTTTCAACCAAGGAATGACCGGTGTGGAGCTTAACGATATCGTCAGTTTGAAGCCTCACAACATCTAAAGTACGCTGTACATTTTGCTTTTTATGGTCTCATGCACTTGTCAGCTATGAAAGTTCTAATGGGAAAGCCATGAAAGCCAAAAGCACCGGACCGCCTGCTCAAATAAGCTGCAGATTAATACTTCAATGGATAGCTGCTTATGAAACCCCGAACAGGCTCTGTCAGTGGTCGGCGGCTAACAGTAATCTGCTTAGCCAAAGATAAATTAGATCTTCCGCTGGCGGCGCCAGCTGCGGCCGGCTGCGCAGAGCGGGTAGGAATTTCGCGCTCCAGAGACCTAAATGTGACGGCAAACAAGGTTTCGCCAGTACATTTCCAATGTGAAAAGCTGATGAGCTAACACAGAGAAGCGCCAGTGCTCCATTAATTTCTGTCCAGTTGCAGTGCAGTAAGTGACTTCTGAGAATAAATTTCCCTTGCTACATGTCTATGGTCAAAAAATTTTGCCTTCAGACTACCGGTTTCGGTCTATAGCCAGTATCTTCAGACCTGCTTTATAAAAACATGTCCAGGATATGAAGCAGATCTGAAAATTGTCATTATAGGCTGAAACCGCTAATCTGAAAAGAGCAAATTGTGACCATAGACGTGTAGTAAAGGAAATTTATTCTGTATTCGGGTCACTGTTCATTTTGCGACCACATCGCATCTTGTGACTTCAGAGAAGCTGTAGGTCATTTAATATTCAAAGATTTCTTACTTCATCTTCCTTCAAAATATGCATTCAAACGTTTTCGGTTTGAGGCTAAAGGTAACTTTAAAGTAAATTTCAGAATGGTAAACAACGGTAGTAACGTAGAACGCTCAAATTAAAAATGATCCTACGTGTTATTTATCTTTTCAAGAAGAAAACGACAATTTCCTTCATCAGATGGAGGTGTTCGTTGGGATCTGCAGAGGACTGATACATAACTACATGATATTAACACTGTAATTTCCATATGAGATTATAATGTTCAAATGCTTGTGAAATCTTATGGAACTTAACTGCTAAGGTCATCAGTCCCTAAGCTTACACACTACTTAACTTAAATTATCCTAAGGACAAACACACACACACACACACACACACACACACACACACACACACACACACTCACACACACACTCATGCCCGAGGGAGGACTCGAGACTCCGCCGGGATCAGCTGCACAGTCCATGACTGCAGCGCCTTAGACCGCTTTGCTAATACCGGTTAAGAGATTATGTGTCTTAGGATTAGTAATTTTATGTGACTACGACAGTTGAGTGCACGGGCGAATTCCAGCAACGACTGATGCATAATATTCTTGGAAGTCAGATGAAACATAATCTGGAGAACTTTGCTTATGGAAAAGTACATACGCTAACTTTCAATAAAGTTTAAGGCCCTAATAAAAGGCGTATCTCTAAATTGTTCTTTAGCAATCTGTAGGTCTCTCCACTGCCTAATATTCTCACCAATAAACGATATATATATCAAAATCTCCCACGACCATTGACCACCATGTCCCGGTGCTGCTGACATTAGTAATCTCTTCCCTTTCCGTCCTTCCCTTCCCTTCCTCTTCCCCCTCTCCCCCTCAATTTACACACTAATCACAGTTTCATTGTTGATGAGTTCTTACGTGTCATTCACGAAGAAGAGTCTTGTGTTAGACGATAAAGCCAATCTCTCGTTTCTTGACATTAAAATGACGGTAGACTTTCTGAAACATAAGGTTTCTAAATTCATGTTACAGTTTTCGTAGTCTTTCATCCGTCTCAGTCCAGTATTAAGTCTCCTTGGCAGTTCCATAACACTGCTGTTTAGAATAAACCGACCTTAAATAACTCCAACAAGACTCCTATTAATTCCATCGCCTCAGTCCTTCATACCTATCAGATCTCTTCTTTAATACAACGGAAAAACAGCCAAGGTTACAAATTTCACTTTTCTTTACTTGAAGACTAGTTTCGGGTCGGGACCCATTTTAAAATTATCTACACAGTCATACTGATATTTCCTAAAATAAAAGAACCATGTCAAGCTAACAAACGTAAACATATGGCAAGGTATTCGTATATACTTTACAAATAATTTATTAAAGATAAGGTATACTTTTGACAGTATAGAAAGGAAAACAAAATTTACAGTTCAATTCAGTTCTTGGAGCATAGCTTAGCAAGATAAATAACCATTTAAAATACCTAAAAGCATAATGAAAACCGAAGTCAAATAGACATCCCCAGCAGATAGAAAGGGGACAATAATAGTTCACAACGTGTGGCCCTTCCTCACAAGCAATGGACATAATAAAATTAACTTACGCATTTAACCGCAGGATAACCAACTAGAACTTTCTGAGTTAATTAAGAGTACTTAAATTCATAAACTAAATAAAGGTCTGTGACCACTCCCGAAAGCAGCTAGTCAATAATGCGAAGCTGGTTGTTGTCGAACTACCAATGTAAATTTCTCAAATCACTTTTCTGTACAATGTGACATACAAAACAGTTCACTCTTGCAGGACATAATGACACCAACAAAATCAGTCACGCTCACAGTACAATAATAACAGGATCACCTAACGCACATAGAAAATCAAATACTGTCACCGTGTAATCAATATTACTCTCTCTTTAGAGAACTGCCCACACGCCCGTTGTGCCACCCATACAACAGCTGTAACACTCTGCACTGTACCCAAGGCCCTTCTGTGTCTAAAAATTACTGATTGTCCGATGTACTGTGAGCACATTTCTTCACTGTACACTGCGCTGCTTTACTCGACTGGTCAAAACACTGCTGTCAGTTACTGAAGCAGCCAGCCGGCGCTACTCTTGTATTCTAAGATCCCCTGTGGGCATCGCCACTGGAATCGCCATTCTGTTACGCGGAAGAGGCACCATCCGCACCACTGGGTTATTTCCGTCCACATAACGGCCACAACCCACGTTGACCGTTGAGCTTCCCTCACGTGAGACATGTTTCTCACCGCGAAGCACGCCAGACGTTACGTCCGACGTGGTCGCCGCACGCTTTGTAACGACTTGTTATATTTCACGCCAGGTGCTGTTCATCGTGATTTGCGGCCTTCGCGCACTCCAGCGGCAATTTCCGGATCCATCTGGTGCAAAAATCACAGTTTCTTTACGAAAATGGACGTGCGTAAAATAGCTGCCATTGTCGAAGAAGAGCAGAGAAAATCGCGAAGAAAATTCTGGACTCGTCTATGGCTTGAACAGAGAATTGCTGGCTGAGGAAAACTGCATAATGCTGTACGACGATCCGAGATACTTAAAAAAAAACTAAACTCTGCTCTACCAGGCCATAAACGCCCAAGGGTACCGACCGGCCGCCGTGTCATCCTCGGCACACAGTCATCATTGGATACGGATATGGGGGGGGGGGGGGGGGGGGGCATGTGGTCAGCACACCTCTTTCCAGGCCGTTTTGTCAGTTTACGAGACCGGAGTCGCTAGTTCTCGATAAAGTAGCTGTTTGCCTCAAAAGGCTGAGTGCACCCCGCTTGCCAGCAACGCTCGTCAGACCGGTGCTAGCCCAGCCCGGCAGCGCTTAACTTCGGTGATCTGACGGAGAACCAGTGTTACTAATGCGGCAAGGAAGTTGGCTGAGATATTAACTAGTAGAAGTTATTCTTTAACAGACTAGAATCTTCATCCAGTTTTCAGTTTTGTACTGAATATAGTTAAAGTATTGCGCCTAACGTCAGTTCATGTTTGCATAATATCCGTATTCGCAATGGTGTATTCACCACTTCCACTCTGAGGTAACGTATTTCATCATTTCGATTTCAAGATCGAGATTCGTTTCGTAATTTCATTTAAATGGAAGAGAAGATTTTTTTCGAAGCTGTTCACCATCACTGACAAACATATTTACTACTAAGATGCAAACATGAGTCAGTCCATAAAACCAAGAGATAGGTGTATATGTTTTACAGAAAATTTCATAATAGCAAAACCTTCCAATATGTAGCTTGTGCAGTCTGGAACCGCGCGACAGCTACGGTCGCAGGTTCGAATCCTGCCTCGGGCGTGGATGCGGGTAATGTCCTTAGATTAGTTAGGTTTAAGTAGTTCTAAGTTCTTGGGAACTGATAACATCAGAAGTTAAGTCTCATAGTGCTCAGAGCCATTTGAACCATTTTTTTTTCTTTTTTTGTAGCTTGTGTTTAGTTTCTGACATAGACTGCCAGTCACGATAACATTTGTAGTGACGGGAAGAATTGCAGTTTTTTTTTCTTTAATCATCAGTCTTTTGACAGTATGAATGATAACCGCCACCAATTCCTCTTCGTCTCAGAGTAGCACTTGCAACCTACGTCCTCAAGTATTTGATGGATGTCTTCCAATCTCTGTCTTTCTCTACAGTTTTTACCCTCTGCACTAGCATGGAGGTTAACTGATGTCCAATTATCCTGTCCCTTCTTCTTGTCAGTCTTTTCCATATACTCCTTTCCTTGCAAATTCTGCGGAGAACCTCTTCATTCCTCACCTTATCGGTCCAGCTAATTTTCAACATTCTTCAGTAGCACCACATCTCAACTACTCCTGTCCTCTTCTGGTTTTCCCTCAGTCCATGTCTCACTGCCATGAAATGCGCCACAAACGCCGCCAACCGCGTACAGGGAAAAACCAGCTTGAATGCTACACTGGTGGATCGAACAGGAAACGAGATCTGCCGCGAATTAATAATTCACGACACAGTTTTAAAAAATCTAAAATTACCCCCGTGTGTGAAAAGGTCATTTTTTCTGCTTTCACGCACCAACCATTGTCATCCCAGATTTCTTTTGTTTATAAACTTTTTTGTAGTTCGATTTATTGATATCTTGGCTTGGTGAGAACAACTACAGATAGGGTGTTAGGTGAACTCCTCCAAGCGCCTGAATACAGAAGCTTGAGAGTGACACATCTAACGAACAAAACGTGACAGAATGTCGTTTCATAGTTACCGAACTGAGTGACTTGTGTAGGCATATACAGAATAGTGCTTTGTGTGCGCTGTGTGGAAAATATGGTAGGCTATAACGATTGTGGAAGATCATAAAGGCGGGAAGATGTGAGCAATAAGCAGTGGGGTAGCAAAAGGAGGACATTCTTCTGGTTAGCGCAAAGAAAAAGTTCAAAATTCAAATTTTAGACTTTCCCTGTGAATGCGATATATGAGGAAACGTGAATGAGCAGCTCATATATTTTGTGCTATCATGGATCTGTCACCACCCCCAACATTTGAGATGTACACTGTTATGCGTTGTCAGGTTTAGTCAAGTGAGTACTGCGTCTTTGAAGCAAGCTGTTGAAGAAACTGTGGTGTCCAACACAGCGGCAGCCTTTGGTGGGTCATGGGGTGAAAAGTGTTACTACCCACAATTGTACAGAGTTGTCGCAACAACATCACTAAAGAATGGAAAGGCGATAATGTTGAATCTTCAAAGAAATACTGCCATGGATACAAAAAAAGCAACCATCTTTATCAATGAGCACTGAATTAATCTGGGTACTTTGATGCAACAAAATCAAATGAATTCTCACAATATGTCAAAGAGCAAAATTAAGGTGTGTCGTTCACGAATTAACTTAGAGCTGGAGACTGAAATCGATTTGCTAATGTGTGAAAGGAGTGTAAGAACTGAAAAATTAGAGCGTTTTAGACATGTGCAAAAGAGTCTGGCTAAGTTTTTATAAAAACTGTTGAGGGGAAACCTGAATACTGCCAAACTTACGGATGGTCGTGATAGCTCCAGTAACAGTTATGACTCTACTATGGTATAACCATAAGAAGTAATATGGGGAAATAATCAGCAGCTTTGCATTCAGGCTGACTTGGTTGCAGTTGTTAAAGTCAAACATCGGGCAAGGAGTAACTTCATTGCTCGAATGACGTGTTTCGAAATTAGATAGAAAAATATTTTATAAAACATATCAATGCACAGCTACAGCATTCCAATTTGATCAAAAACATGTGGCAAAAACTAGCATATAGGCACTTGGGAGCGATTGATGTACAAATTGTATTTCACATAAAAGTGCAGCAACCCCTCTTGGGTGGGTGTATTGTAGTTTGTGCAAGGTATTTTCAATCCAAGTGGAATGCTATAGCCGTGTATTGCAATATTTAGATATCTGATGATGATTAAACTCAGAAACTTGTCTTGTGAGCAATAAAGTCATTCCTTCCTGATGCTTGACTTTTTCCATTGAGAACCAGTCAGCCTGAATCTAACGATTGATTATTATAATAATTGTTGCCTGCCCCTGCATGACTTTATGTTACATTTACATATACTATGGTATAGGAAACATGAAGAAAGCAGTATGGTCTACCTTCCTCCATAAAGTTTCTACAGACCATTATCCACAGCATAGGCTTTTTGACAGTGATTAAGGCTCTTGGTGTGGATACAAGAAAGCACTTGCAACTGGCGAAATTTATTCACATCAGCGTTCATTTACAACATTGGATGCAATGAAGCAGTATACAAATTTAATTTACTGAACAGAATAGAAATAATTTTAAAAAATCTCTATGAGGACTAGTGTGATTAACTGTGTATCAAAATGCTCAGATGACGACCCTCAAATTGTCCTACAATTTTCATCCTGTTAAGAGTTAACGGCTTTTAGTTACAGCCATGTAAACTTTAAGAAAAATTTTTGTACTTTCCCAGAAGCTCACAAGCGTTCCTAAGAAAATGACCTTATGACACTGGAATGATTCTCTTACCAAGAAAGAAGCAAAGCAGCGATTGTGACACTATACGTATCGGCCTCCACCGTTCTCGTATGAATGAACTAATGCCGTATCTCTAATGACATCACTATCGACCGTCTGTAGACTATACGGAGTATATGCTGAGTTATCTGTGTATGAGATAAAACAGCAGCGTATCTACTGAAGGGGGGGGGGCGTTTAACCTCTACGGTTGTTAGTGGAGGGTCCATTTATGAAACGTCCCCTTTGAACAATTATAAAGGAGGGTCCATTTATGAAACGTCCCCTTTGAACAATTATAAAGGACTGTGCTTAAACTGACACACAATATTTTTAGCGCAACGCAATCTGACTTTCAATAATCCCTACAAAATAATGGCCTTGACTAACAATAATCTATACCTTTCATGAATCACTTACCTCACAAAAATCTTCGTTACTCAAACTACTGCAATACAGCGAGCGCCAATACTGCCAGCTAAATAAAAGATTCAAACTACTGAGGGCACTAACTACTGATAGGCATAGTTACCAAATGAAAGATTTTGATAGAGAAAAGAAATGTATTTACCTTAATATTGTCCAAAAGTCATATTATATATATCAGTTCATGACATCCAGTCTTACAAATTTCAAAACTCCGCCATTTCTCTCCCCACATCCACCACTGCTGGCGGCTCACCTCCAACTGCGCAATGCTACGCGCTGTTAACATCCAACTGCCCAATACTACAATAGCAGATAACAATGCAAACTAGCCACAGACTGCACACAGCACAGCCAGTGATATCCATACATAGCGCTACGTGGCGTTACCAGTATAAAAACCTAAACAGCCTAGTTACATAGCCCCCATGCTCCCCACAAAAAATTTTACAAATTGTTTTGGGCAGTGGCCAATACACATTTGAAAAAATTTTTCATAATTACAATAACAAAGAAATCAAATGCACACACTTATTGATACAATGTTGGTCAAAAGCTAAAATTTTCTCACAGTCCATAAAGATAGTCCTGATCATTCATCACAGTAAAATTGCAGTGTTTCTTTTTTTTCTCAAAGTCAGAGCAGTAAAAGAAAATGCACACGGAAGTAGTGGATTTCCGTGCAGTCTTGAAGAAGTAGTGTTGTCCTTGCAACGGAAAGGCAGTGCTGACTCTTGACATGCAGACAGGTAATGGGCCACAACAGAGCAAACCCACAGCAGAGTCAGTCAAAGTTTTGAAGAACATTGGTAGGTAGGTCATCACAGAGCAGACCCACTATAGTCTTGCTAGAGAGTATGGTACTGGTGGGCCACCGGAGGTGCGGACACACTGCAGTCCTTGTAGAAGTAATGGTATTGGTGAGTCATCAAAGGTGTAGACCCACTGTAGTCATTGTAAAGATGGCTAGCAGCCAGCTGTTGCGACTGTGCGGGTGCACAATCACCATCGAAGAGTCTTGCAGAGAATATAGCAAGTCCATAAACCAACACTTCTGCACGCAAAAAGTTTTTTGAATTGTCCTTAGAAGTCTTGCAGACAATATAGCAAGCCCATAAACCACCACTTGTGCACTCACCAAAAAAAATTTTTAAATGTCCTTAGAACCAGCAATGCTGTTATCCAGTCCCTTGCTGAATTATTAACACACGTGCAAACACTATCAGTCCCTACTTCTCACATATTGTCCATATACTATGACCAACAGAAATGTATGCAGTGAAATGTAACTTACAAGTTAATTAATTTGATGAACTGGTGTCAATTACAATTTTATAACATAAGAATACAATAACAAAGGTACAAAATACATCATTAAAGAACATAACAATACAGATAACATTTGTAGTAACACAAACTTTACGAAAGAATAGAAATAAACATATACATCACTGTTACAGGAATTATGACGTAAGCAAATATATAAAATATCAGAGTAACTTTTGAAACATCAACTTCACACATGAGCATTAAAACAAAACAGAATAAATAATGTCTAAGCATCTTTATAAGGCAAATAACATATTATCAGAAAAATTCTACAACATAACTCTCATTAGATAAACACAGAAAGACAGGAAGAACACAAATATACAAGAGTACACAAACACATAGCGGAATAACAGAAATGGAAAGGACAGGGTTTGTTTTACTGCAGTATCTTGCAAACAAAACTTTCTTTACTTCTTGGAGATCTCCCTTTGTTCTTCATTATTTCAAAAAGTGCTACCAATACCTGCTTTCTGTACTTTTTTTGTAAAACTTCTGAATGCATTTCTTCCAATTCATCGCAATTCATTCTCTTATATAGTCTACCCCTCTTAAGCTAACTTAAATCTACTGAGCTCAGATGCTAAACTAAGGGACGAGGCAATGCAGCAGCACAAAACAATTAACGCAAACAGCAATGACAAAAAATACGGATTTGCAAAGCAAGCAGCATTATAGAAATTAGGAAAGCAATTGCAATATTACAACTAAAATAAGGCAATGTGCAGCAAACAAGAAAAATAAATCAGTAGTAAACTGGCTTTACAGAGTAACACAAATTAAAATTCAGTAGCACTATGCCTGGCAAACAGCAACAGCAAATGCAATAACTTATATCTAAACATGACAAAGCTGAAGCAGAAAGAATATTACAGTAAAGATGGCCATGTCTTATACCTATGTCACATCTTAACACGATAACTTACTCTACCAAAAAAATTACCAAGTAGTTGAAAAGAAAATTATGTGTGCAGTTACTGTTATTAATCCCTTCTTATTGTTATTTTCATTCCAAGTGCTCCTTTTTCGAAGAATATGCATCACAAAATTATTATTTAATAGATCTGTTGACAGAAAGTGTTCACATTAGCAAATGCATTTTATTTTATTTTATAAAACCAATGCTGCAACACAGCTGGAAACTAGATATTAAACAAAATGAGCAATCTCTCAACTGGAAAGACAATAGATGCAAAATGTTTCTCATCATTTCATTAGGCATTTTAGTAAATATTATAAATTAAGAGCTCCACAGTGTAATCATATGTTTTCAAGTTTGAGCGTGTCGTAATTGTGATGCTATCGACAGAGAAATGTCAATAGCGAGGATAATGGCCCCCTTTTGCATTACGTCAAGGTCACTTACTTTTCTTACTGAAATATTTATGATAGCAGTTTCCGCTACAGTGGCAGTCTCATATAAAAAAATTCACAGGTTGAGAATTTGCGTTACAAATGTGTAGAAACAAAATCCTTTTGATATAACAGTGTCCAAAAAATTTCCGTCGGCATTGTAATACACTCACGCAGTTACATGCATTTCACAACTCTTGAAGTACGATTCTTGGTTTCCAACAACCTTTTCCACAAATCAGAGTACCTAACCACTACTCATTATTCCTTATTATACATATACATATCGTCGACACTTCTACAATATTTCATCATAACAGATACGTAGCATAATCAAATTCTTCATATAGCATCAGCTTATTGATCATAAACATACCTCAACGGCATAATACACATCGTCGTCGTAATAATGTCGTAACACCTCAGTCGAATCTCAAAAACGTCGTAGCATTCTGCAATAATTTCAAAACTTCAAACAAATTCTCTGCTCATTTCAATAGTGTCATCTACCTCAAACGTATTTTAAAAATCATGACTCCATACCAAATGCGACATTCAAAGCTCTCATAGTACCACAATGGTTCCAAAAAAAAGTATGAACAGTTCACAAAGTACAGACAACATACAATTTCATAAGTGTGAAATTATCCAACTGTGTAATTGCATAAACATCTGTCACTGATGTAGTAAAAAAGACATGTTTGTTTCTCTGTTAGATAATCAGATAGCTGTGTAATTCTGTGTTAGAGAAATATGGTACCGATGTGTAAAGTTGTATAAGCAAATACCATATTAGCTAGGGCTCCTTGTGCTTGCTACACACATGGTACACAAAGTAGGCGTGTACCCCCCCTGAGGATTAATGTAATAATACCCTCAGGTGTTACAGATTACAGCAATGGAATGAAATGTATCACGGAAACCCTTTGTATCGTTGTACTTCAAATATCTTTAAAAATAAATGTTTTAAGTACAAAACTAATCACTCTGATACGTGTATTGTAGCGCTAACTGTGCGTCTTGCTGTAAGATAATTCTGTGGAAGTGTCGTAGTTATCGTCCTCTGTAAGCAAAGTTCTGCTGAAGTCAATGTACTTACCTCGTCATAAACGAAAGTGAAATGCTTTGCGTATAGATATCGTAGTTATTGCGTACCTGACCGTGATCAAGAAAGTACTATAATGTGACGTATTGTTATGCTACGAAAAACGCTGTCTCATTGCAGCTATACCACAAAAGTTACTACTAAAACGTGTTTTACTTTCCAGAATAATACAGAAAAACTGTGCAGATATAAAACAGAAACACCACAAAAGCAACATTGTAAATGGTCACTCATTAGTAGCATTGTGATAAAATCGTGTAGCTGTCACATAAACTAACAACTGTGTCATCTGGTATCTCACAGAAAGTACTTTAAATCCAGAATGTATTTTCAAGTAAACCAAAATGTTGCATTAAAATCTCATTAGTAGTGCCAGTATATGTTCTAAGTATGTAAGCCTGATAGTCGTTATGTAATCGTGCAACTAACAAGCAAGAATGTACAAATAACAACACTGTGTCGTCTGTTCACTATAACAATGCGTTCGTAATTTCTGTTTCAATAAGTTCTCTTGGTTCTTGACTGGATATTTAACTTCAAACATTGTTGCATGTTGACAGATTCTAAGTCTGACAAAGCACACTAGTAATGTAAAGTGAAAAATTTTATAGCAAAGACTAAGTTAAAAAAACAGATTATCTCTCAATAAACATTTTTACATGTGAAATGTGGTGCAAGCCTTTACTCTTCCTACTATGCAAAGCTCGAGCTTCAACGGGATTATCTTGTCGTATACGTCGGTACAGAATACTGGAATTTTTCTCAAGATTAGCGTCTATGTAATTTTTCCCTGAGCCAGCCGGCGCATGTGGCTGCCTGCGATGCGAGTCATTGTCTGCCTCTTTGTTGGCGCGCATCGTTATTGGGATTAGGAGGCCTAACTTCTACAAATTCACCTTGCCGAGAGGGCCCTGCCCTGTTTGAAGCCCGCCAGTTCTGATGAGATTCAGGTCTGTCGTTACGATTATATCGTCTGTCGTCAAGTCGGTAGTTTCCATAGTTTCTTTTTTGTCGGTCATGTGGTGGAGAATTTCTCCTGGAACCGTAACTGCGCGCTGAACTGTTGCATCTGAAGTCATTCCGTCTCCTTTGATAATAATTGTTTTGGTTCCGATATTGTCTGTTTTTCTATGGTTATCTCTGTCATATTCATTACTACGGAAATGCGATCTTTCTGTGTAACTATTATTCTGCCAACGGTTGTCATAAGGGCGGTGTCTGTTTTGGTCACGATTTGCGTTGTAAGAATAGTCTTGTCGTGTAAAGTTATTGTTTCTGTCGTCACAGATTTGTGACGGATGTGACCTGTAACGATTGTTTTCCTGTTTTCGCATCCCGCGACAGTCTGTGTCAATTTCTAATTCTTGTAAGAATCCCTGAAAAGCTTCAATGTCGTCTTTGCAACGTCCTGCCAAAATAATATGTCGTAAATGTTCAGGTAATTTGATTAAGCAAATGCGGATGAGTTCTGAGGGGCTGTATGGGTTTGACAGGTGCTGATTCTTGTGCAACATGTCTTCAAAATATTTCACAAGACTGGAAAATTCAGATTGTTCGAAATGTTTCATCATTATGATGCTATGTTATACTCGGCCTTGTGTAGCTTGAGACCAATATGCTGACAGGAAGGCATGATAAAATTCTCCTTCACTGTGGCAATCATGAATGACTGATCGCATTCTTTCAGCTAGTTCATTATCTAAGTGGCCACTCATAAATTCTAATCTGTGCTCTAATGACGAGTTGGGAGGAAAACAATAAGATAATTGATGGAGCCACGCTTGTGGATGAATGTCGCTGCCAGAATTCTTAAATGTTTTGAATTGACGTGTAGTAATGAACAGCTTATAGTCAAAATCATCGTGTCGGCGAGTAGCAAATCGGTCATTGTCACGTCGTATCGGCGCTTCCATCTCAAAATTCGGTGCACCTTGCCAATTTCTTTCATAATTTCCGAAATGCCCTGTGTTATTATTTTGTGGCTTTTCCGTATTTCTAAGTTCCTCTTCCTGTGTTGGAGCGCGAGTGTCCTCTGAAATATGTAATTTTTGTATTACTTGTGCCAACTGATCTTGTACTTCCCGGATTTCTCTTTTGTATTGCGTATTAATTTGATTCTGATTTTGTATGAATTTCTTAATTTGTTCATACTCTTCTGTGTCAGTGATGGCTACAGGTCTTGTGTCATTCAGATCATCATCTGCCTTTGCAGATAAGTTAGTGAACTGATCCGAAAGTTCGGCTACTTTCTCCGATAGTGTACTTATTTCCTCAGTGTGTTTTTCTGAACCAAGTTTCAGAGTGTCCATTTGTGTTGAAATCATATCTACTGTGTTCTTTAAGTTTTCCTGAGTTTTTGCAAGTAGCGTAACCAAATCGGTAGATGCAACTGAGTCAATTTTAGCCCACAAGGTCTCATGATTCTCATGAACAATGGTTTGCAGTTTTTTTATGGCTGCTTCGTGATTCTGGAATGCATTTTCATGCCGCGAAAAAATAGGTTGAAAATGTTCACAAATTTGTGTTTTTACGTCATTACAGACTTTTTGACATTTCGATTCAATGCTATGTAACTCAGTAGTTAAATCTTCACGTGTTTGTTCAAGTGTGGTGTCTAACTTTTGAAGCTTTTGCTGTGTTTGTCTCTGGTGTTGTAACATTGTGTCTAACTTTTGAAGATTTTGTTCCATTGTGTCTAACTTTTGAAGCTTTCGTCCCATTTGTTGCATTAATTGTAATAACAATGCACTGGTGTCTGAAACATGTTCCTCAGTGCTTTTCGGCAGTGAAGTTGCACCGGCAATATTCACGTTTTGACAAGCAGAAAATGTGTCTTCACTTATTTGAGAAAACGGTGAGGACCCAAAACCTGAATCTGCAGTATTTGCCAGATTGTGTGGTGTCATTCCCGATTCCTGAGGCGGGCTGTTGCCGACCGATCGATCGATAATGCTTCCCTGTTCACTAATTGTTTCACTGTCCACACCATTGTTTGCCACCCGCTCCATTTCCCTATGCAGAATTACCAAATTAGAATGTTGAACATTAGTTAATTCATTACATGGTGGCGCTAACACACTGCTTTCGTCTTCACTGTCATTTCTCAGTTTACTTTGGAGCCTAGTATTACGTTTTTCACACGCCATAATTGTCACAATAGTTCACACGATAACACAGAAAAGCACAATTTGAAGAGCAAAAATAAGAAAACACATTAACACAGCACTGAAAATAATATCTAGTTAATCGCAAGCGCAGCTGCGAAATACTTGGTGCAAATCTACATCCATGCCACAACTGTTTTACTGTACAACAATGAAAGACTGCAGCTACAAAGGAGATTATCTCTACAATTACGCGCTAGCAATAAACAAAAGCTACACTAAAACTACAAGAAAAAATCAGAAGATTCCAGTGAGGTATCCTCGGCTAAGGTTCGACATATGAAACGTCCCCTTTGAACAATTATAAAGGACTGTGCTTAAACTGACACACAATATTTTTAGCGCAACGCAATCTGACTTTCAGTAATCCCTACAAAATAATGGCCTTCACTAACAATAACCTATACCTTTCATGAATCACTTACCTCACAAAAATCTTCGTTACTCAAACTACTGCAATACGGCGAGCGCCAATACTGCCTTCTAAATAAAAGATTCAAACTACTGAGGACACTAACTACTGATAGGCATAGTTACCAAATGAAAGATTTTGATAGAGAAAAGAAATGTATTTACCTTAATATTGTTCAAAAGTCATATTATATACATCAGTTCATGACACCCAGTCTTACAAATTTCAAAACTCCGCCATTTCTCTCCCCACATCCACCACTGCTGGCGGCTCATCTCCAACTTCGCCACTCTACGCGCTGTTAACATCCAGCTGCCCAACACTACAATGGCAGACAACAATGCAAACTAGCTACAAACTGCACACAGCACAGCCAGTGATTTTCATACAGAGCGCTACGTGGCGTTACCAATATAAAAACCTAAACAGCCTACTTACACATTCTTCGGATTTGTCTGGATGGCATCCCGGCGTCCGATGCTCCCACCTGGGCGTTCAGAGTTCGATGGGTTGGCGTGGTCTTCAGGAATCCTTCGGAGGTGAAGGTGGCTGAAGCAAGACAGACCGGTGTCCTGGAAAACTTTCGTTCCAACTCTAGGTCGACACGAGTGCGCGAACTCGCCCAGTGGCGCAACCTAACGTCGACTAGGTGACTTGAAACACAACGACACAGTGCCTAATAATTTTTCACATAGTTAATACTGTAGCCATAATGTAACTGCGATGTAACCTCTGTCATATGTACGTTTTATTAGTTCACCAATAATTTCCTGTAATTAAAAGTCAAGGAATTATTGCAAATGATATTTTTAAAAAAGGATATTATGATTATGATGTTGTAAAATAGCTGGCCTAGTTTAATATTTTATAGTCACAAAACGAGTTTATAGTAACGAGTATTGTAGCTGTTTGCGTAAGCGCGGATGGGGCAGAAGAGAGCTTCTAGCGTTAAGTGGACAAGTGAAGATGCGGTGAGCGAGAATGTAATTTATAATAGACAAGATTTTTAATATATGGCCAGGCCTATTATGTGATTGTAAATGGGCACAATAGACTGTCATTTAGAGGAATTAATATTCTAGAAGAGTAATATGGGCTCAAACTTGTTATGTGGAGCGATGATAAAGAAGATCCTCTTGCCATACATTGTCAACGAATAATGCTTTACATTGCACCAGCGATAAGTATCGTGAAGTTCAATTTACAAAACTGAGAACTGTACAAAAGTGTCATTTAACAGTGGTGAACTTATGTTGCTTAGTAGAACAGCTGGTTAAAGAATAATGACCAACAGTTAAAGAGTAAAAGCGTAAATTACGTGAATGTTGATAAAATATTGCTTCACAATCATATGTTTCGCTTTTTGTGTGTGTGTGTGTGTGTGTGTGTGTGTGTGTGTGTGTCTGTGTGTGTGTGTGCATTGCAAGCTCTGCTCACATTTGCAAATTAAGTAACAATGTAGAGCAAAAATGCTGATTCTTCACTAAATGAAACACTACTAACTTTCCAGAAATAACTTACTATAATAGAAAACAAGTATTTATGGACATTTCCGATTCTAAATTCAGTAACAGCGTTACAGTGAGAAACGCGAAGCTATTCATTACGCAAACTGTTTCGCAAATAATTAACGTTTAAGTGCATGTGTTCAGTAAAAATTATTTTGCTGGTTTTCTTATTAACTGTAATTCATGGTATTAGCTGTGTTTTGACATCTGAGGTCGAGTCAGTGCTTTTGGTCCCATACTTGTCTGATTACACTCCAGTGATTAGTTCATCATTACTGGCTATAAGCGATTAGTAACTATAATTTTTACTCGAGTGATCTCGCGAACATAAGAAATAATTAGTGAAATTTGTCATAAATTGAATTCTGTTATAACTGCTGATTGAAAATCACTAAAGAGCTTTTCAGTCAACAGTGAAAACAGATTTAGTCTACTTATTAAAAACTTCCACTATCTATTTCTTGTTTTCACCGCTTTTATCAGAATTTCTTTCAATCGTTATCGTACAAAACTGGTCGTGCGATAACGGTTCTGTTTTATCTGTATCTCCGCGATAGCAATGGAAAGACTATAGACGACAGTGCTACCAAAGTAGAGCTACTGAACACAGCCTTCCGAAATTCTCTCACCAAAGAAGACGAAGTAAATATTCCAGAATTCGAATCAAGAACAGTTGCCAGAATGAGAGACGTAGAAGTAGATATCCTCGGAGTAGTGAAGCAACAAAAGCAAGTCTTCCGGTCCAGACTGTATACCAGGTAGGGGACTTTCAGATTATGCTGATACAATAGCTCCATACTTAACAATCATATACAACCGTTCGCTCTACGGAAGGCCCGTACCCGAAGACTGCAAAGTTGCACAGGTCACACCGTTATTCAAGAAAGGTAGTAGGAGTAGTCCATTAAATTACAGGCCCATATATGCTCCAGTGTTTTAGAACGTATACTGTGTTTGAACATTATGAATTACCTGGAAGAGAACGGTCTATTGACACAAATCAACACGGCATCGGAGACACCATTTCTGTGAAACACAACTAGCTATTCGCTGACACGTGGTGTTGAGTGCTAATGACAAGGGATTTCAAATTGATTCCGTATTTCCGGAAGGTTTTGACTCTGTAACACACAAGCGGCTTGTAGTGAAACTGCGTGCTGATGGAATATCGTCTCAGTTATGTGACTGGATTCGTGATTTCCTGTGGGAGAGGTCACCGTTCGTAGTAACTGACGGAAAGTCATTGAGCAAAACAGAAGTGATTTCTGGCATTCCCAAAGGCCCTTTGCTATTCCTTATCCATATAATCGATTTAGGAGACAATCAGAGCAGTCGTCTTAGGTTGTTTGCAGATGATGCTTTCGTTTATCGACTAATAACGTCATCATAAGGCCAAAAAAATTACAAAACGGTTTAGAAAACATATCTCAGTGGTGCGAAAATTGGCAGTTGACCCTAAATAATGAAAAGTATAAGGTAATAAGTGCTAAAGGGAATCCGTTAAGGTTCGGCTACACGATAAATCAATTAAATCTAAACTCCGTAAATTCAGTTAAAGACCTAGGAATTACAATTACGAACTACTAAAATTGATAGGAACACACGGAAAATGTTGTGGGGAAGGCTAACCAAAGACTACGTTTTATTGGCAGGCCTCTAGAATGCCTACACTATGCTTGTCCGTCATAGTTTAGAATACTGCTGGGTGGTGTGGTATCATTACTAGATAGGATCAACGGAGTACATCGACAAAGTTCAAAGAAGGGCATCGCGTTTTATATTATTGCGAAATAGGAGAGAGTGTCACTGAAATGATACAGGATTTGGGGTGGACATCATTAAAACAAAGGCGTTTTTGTTGCGTCAGAATCTTCTCACGAAATTACAATCACCAATTTTCTCCTCCGCGTGCGAAAATACTTTGTTGACGCCGGCCTTCAAAGGGAGAAATGATCATAATAATAAAATAAGGGAAACCAGAGCTTGCTCGGAAAGGTATAGGAGTTAGTTCTTTTCCGAGCACTGTACGAGATTGGAATAATAGAGAATTACTGTAGATGTAGTTCGATGAACCTTCTGCCAGGCACTTAAATGTGATTTGCTGCTATCGATGTAGGTGTAGATGCACTTATCCGGATTTCCATTATTCTTCGGAATAGATGCGTTTCCCAAACAACAGGGAACATTGGGTGCTCACGTCTTTTAAGTATCTTTATTAATCCCAAGTGTAGGTCCGTTATAGCCTGTCACCTGTGATAGTAACGCACTCTGCAGGGAGCCAGTGCGCTGGCAGAGCGTTGAGTGGCAGTGACGATCAGCTGAGGCTTTCGCAGAATTCCGGAGCGACTGTGCTTGGTGGAGGTGGCATTGTGCAGGCGAAGACTGGGGTGTGGCGGCGGGACGGCACGGCAAACAGAGCTCCGGACTTCAGCGTACGAGTGGCGAGCTGACTATGACGACGGCTTGAACAGCGGCTTTCTGGTGAACGCCTCCGGTTTCAACCTGCCTTGTGGCTTCGTTGGCGCGTTTAAATAACGCCGCGGTGGATTGTTTACTGTCTGGCAGCGAAGTCACGCGCCACCGGCTGGCGAGATGCTGCGCCCACATGTTGTCACCAGCGTATTGCCGCATGCCGGTATGAAGTGTGGGGCGCTTTGCGAGACGTCTGTGATGTCAGTCTCGTGCCTTCGTGACGGTGAATGGAACACCGTTTCCTGAACTTTCTTGCCATTCAACTGTACCATCAGAGAAGGCCATTTTTTCCTTCGTGAAATGGAAGTCCTCTTGCAAACCAAAATGTTTCTGGAACTAAAAGTTCTTCACAGAACGCCAGACTCATTTTTAGCTTTAAAGCCCTCACCAAAAATTGCTGATCGTTTGGGCAGTTTAAAACACCTTTTATACACTACTGGCCATTAAATATGCTACACCAAGAAGAAATGCAGATGATAAACGGGTATTCATAGGACAAATATATTATACTAGAACTGACACAGGATTACAAAAATTCAAATGGCTCTGAGCACTATGGGGCTTAACGTCTATGGTCATCAGTGGTCATCAGTTCCCTAGAACTTAGAACTACTTAAACCTAACTAACCTAAGGACATCACACAACACCCAGTCATCACGAGGCAGAGAAAATCCCTGACCCCGCCGGGAATCGAACCCGGGAACCCGGGCGCGGGAAGCGAGAACGCTATCGCACGACCACGAGCTGCGGACAAATAGGATTACATTTTCACGCAATGTAGGCGTATGGATCATGAGAAATCAGTGCCCAGAACAACCACCTCTGGCCGTAATAACGGCCTTGATACGCCTGGGCATTGAGTCAAACAGAGCTTGGATGGCGTGTACAGGTACAGCTGCCCATGCAGCTTCAACACGATACTACAGTTCGTCAAGAGTAGTGACTGGCGTATTGTGACGAGCCGGTAGCTCGGCTACCATTGGATTAGCCGAGCGGTCTAGGGCGCTGCAGTCATGGACTGTGCGGCTGGTCCCGGCGGAGGTTCGAGTCCTCCCTCGGGCATGGGTGTGTGTGTTTGTCCTTAGGATAATTTAAGTTAAGTAGTGTGTAAGCTTAGGGACTGATGACCTTAGCAGTTAAGTCTCATAAAATTTCACACACATTTGAACATTTCGGCTACCATTGACCAGACTTTTCCAATTGGTGAGAGATCTGGAGAATGTGCTGCCATTCGTCCACCCAGGTTCGTCGATGAGTACACCATCGCAGGCGCTCCTGTCTGCTGCAAACGTCGTCGAGCTGTTCGTGCAGATGGTAGTTGTATTGCAAACGTCTCCATCTGTTGACTCAGGGATCGAGACGTGGCTGCACGATCCGTTACAGCTATGCGGATAAGATGCCTGTCATCTCGACTGCTAGTGATACGAGGTCGTTGGGATCCAGCACGGCGTTCCGTATTACCCTCCTGAACCCACCGATTCCATATTCTGCTAACAGTCATTGGATTTCGACCAACTCGAGCAGCAATGTCGCGATACGATAAACCTCAATCGCAATACGCTACAATTCGACCTTTATCAAAGTCGGAAACGTAATGGTACTCATTTCTCCTCCTTACACGAGGCATCACAACAACGTTTCACCTGGCAATGCCGATCAACTGCTGTTTGTGTATGAGAAGGCGGTTGGAAACTTTCCTCATGTCAGCACGTTGTAGGTGTCACCACCGGCGCCAACCTTGTGTAAATGCTCTGAAAAGCTAATCATTTGCATATCACAGCATCTTTTTCCTGTCGGTTAAATTTCGCGTCTGTAGCACGTCATCTTCGTGGTGTAGCAATTTTAATGGCCAGTAGTATAATTTAATAATCTTGCTGGAAACTTACTGTAAGTATTGGAAAGTAAAAGATCCTCACATACAGGCGGACTCAGCGCATCGTCCAGTCATAGGCTGCTGATCTTTGATCGCAGTGTGCTTCCTGTATGTGTCAGAGGATCCCAACGGGGGTGACAGCTGCCACCGGGGGGCTTTGAAGACATTTAAGGACACGTCCGGGGTCCATGGCAAATTTGGGAGGTGTGAGGGGCCATCATGAAACACACAAATAAAGAAAAAAGAAACGAGAGCATCAACTGACATGCTGTGACAACGAGAATTAATTCCAATGAAGACCAACTCTAGCTGCACCTGTTTCGGGTCGAGTTAGTGGATGGTATATACGTGAAATATTACACAATTCGGGGGAAGTTTCGTTGCATATGTCCTTGCGCGGCGTATTCGTAGAATACTACTTTGTGATATTCGTATGTATTTCACAGTTATTGGAAATTGATAATTGTATTAAGACTTGAGCAGCGAAATTTTTTCCCGATGTATTATATCCTTCACCCACGGGGATCATCATGGAATTACTGTTGGAAAACGTGGCTACGACCCTAAAAACCTGGGAAACTGCCAGTTAACTTCTTTATTTCAAGAACAGGAGTCTATCTTTTTCTGAAAAGTGGCCGGTGAGTAACTTTTCTTTCTCGTGAAAATTATTACGGACTGAGAAAGTTTGGGAACCTATGGTGTATAGTAACACAAGTAATTGGCAGCAACAAATTCAGTGGCAGCAAAAATTCTGAGTTTTTGGGTCTAACCCTTAGCTATTTTCTTCTCTCTGGAGTCTTAATCTAATATAACCGTGGAAGAGCCTCTGCAGGTTTGTAAGGACACAGCAGGAACACGTGATAAGCAGATGCTTTGAGATGTGACGTGGTACATGGTACGTGCGTGGTACGTGCAGTCGACAGCTGACAGTAATCAAAAGGTGGGAATCCACGTGAGAGACCTGCTCTGCCAAATTGCTGTAATCTGACATAAATGATCATTAAATGATCTTTATAAATTAATTAAATTAATACTGCAACGCAATAATTATTTCACGTCAAACATCACATTTTCGATAGAAATTGAAAACTATAGATTAGAATTCAATGAATAACTATTTCTCTAAAAAAAATCCGAGCTGCAGCTCGAAACAGGAAAAAACGCATTTCGCAAGAGCACTGATAATTGTCGTATGCATGATTAAAATAATGCCGGGGTCCAAATAAACCAAAAGAGATGTTTGACAGATCCAGAGCGGGACAAACTGACACAACCGTGAAACTGACGTAAATGTCAGAGAACTACCACGCAAATAAATTAGCAGGCGTTTCCACTGAGCAGAATAATACGAGTTTTTCTTATACAGTCTGCGTACCTACCCTGTTTTAACACGGACATACTCGTCCTCTACGTATATGCAGTAGTATGCACACTCGATTCCTTGCAATGTGCACAATGTGTTACAGTGGATATCACTAGGCAGTTAATTGCCTTTTTCTAGCTAGAACAGACGTGTCTCGCGTGATAATTACAATGATCACTGCACATTCCTTCTGTAACACAACATTAATTTCGCGTTGTGAATCAATCTCACGCAATTTTCATTAAGAGACAAACTTTACAAAATATTGGATGCTCTTGAAAATTAAATTAGAAACAATACAAACACAATTTCAAACAACACTTCATCAAAGGAGGAAGTAGGTAATTTGAAACAACTAATTACAGTACATTCTATTATTTCACTTATTTGGTCTTTAGCATATGACAATCATTGACATTATGTAGTCATATGAAACATTTAGAGCACCACTTAAAAAATGCTACTCTGACAAGCTATGAATTGAATACAGAAACTGTATTTTAAGCAGGATATGAACTTAAAGAAAAATTTATTTGAAACAGAAAAAGGTTAGGAGGTGATGGGATAACACAACGACAGTGCTGGAGTAAATACTGTGATTGGACCATCTTACAACAAGTGATGTACACTTTTGCAATTATTTTTAATATAACGTACGCTGGTGTACTGTAGCCCCAAAAACATCTTGACTACGTGTAAACATTTAGAAACCTCCTTGTTAACAACACAGTTCTTCAGGTCAAATGGAGGTTGTACCATGAATGATTTACACTGGTGTTAACAATGATCTTTGCCGCGCATTTCTTTAGAGGTAAAATGATATAATCATCGAAGCACCATTGAAAGAGAACACTCTGTTCACGGCGAAGGCATCAGGTTGGTTGTATGGCAAGAGTTTCATGTCTTCATCGTTGGTTGGTTGAATACTTATCGATCAGATGTACAAAAAACGAGCTATTGTGACCAAATGCGTAATGTTGAGGGTTACTTTCCATGTAGGCTATTCTGCTCCAATGGATATACTTCTCCAAGGAAAAATTTCACTTGGAGTGGTCGATATAGTATCCAGATCTGAATCATGTAGTCCATGTCTGGAATTTATTGGGTAGACACTACCAGAGACTCAGTCTGTTTTGTACACAGATATTCTTCAGGAATTGAATCGACTCCCAGTGGAGCTTTAGGATCACTTCATAGAAAGCAACCTTGCTACCTCGCATTTGTGGCACATAGCAGTAATCGCTTTCTTTAGTAACTCTTTGTTGTTGTGGGAACAGTTTATCGACTCTTTTAATATTCATTTTCATTTTCAGAACTTTTATAATGCTAATTTTTGGACACTGTTGTAAAAAATGTCTGAAGTTTAAGCTGTACTTAGTTCTGTAACCCTTTTTGACCATTCTGTTAAGTTTCTTGATAACGCTAACCTTTTGGGCCTTTGTACTGTGAAAATTATGTAACTTTCTTGTTATTTTTAAAATAGAAGGGTACAAAGTATGTAGAATTCTTGTACCATTCTCTCTCCCACAGGCAGTTAGTTATCATCTTTAAAATGTTCAAGTGTGCGTGAATTCACAAGGGACCAAACTGCTTAGATCATCGGGCCCTAGACTTACGCGCTACTTAAACTAACTTATGCTAAAACAACACACACGCACACACACACATATGCCTGAGGGAGGACTCGAACCTCCGGCGGGAGGCTTCTTTAATAAGATAAGATTCACTCGAGTATCTGTGAAGAGCAGTTGTAACGCTTGGAGTACTAAAACTTAAGAAGTAAGACAGTTTATGTACAGACCGTAAAATATTCAGGTAATTAGGGCAGATGAGGTCAGGAGATGGCGTTGTTGTCCTGTTTCTTGTACGGTGCGCCACTGTACAACTATTTATTAGTGAGATTAAAAGCGCGGCTGCATCTTGGTCTGCAGTAAAGTTCCAATCTCAGTGCCCTTCCAAGAAACACACAGTCGCTTCCCTCTACAATGTTAATAAGTTCACGCATGTAAACGGTATAATGAAAGCCGTACGGATTACTAAATGTATAATACAATTAAGAAATTTTCTGACTGTGCGGGAGATTATTCTGACACTGTGAGAGACATAAAATAAATAATTTCCTGTCCGATGTTCCTGCATGCACGCGCAGCACTCACCCAGACTGGGGTGATTAATAACGTAGTAGATATGCCTCGTTGATGTTAGAGGACCTCAACCATTGAAGCAGGCTCCAATGTTTCTTAGGCCACGCTAAAATAATATCGCCCAAGATTTCAAAAACAATTTCTTGCTTGCTCACTGTAATGTTGAGTTTCACGTCAAGCACTCTTAAGTGACGTATTAAATGACGAGTTTCATTATCTATCTTAAAAGTAAAGTTTTTTATAGCTGTTAATGCCCTTTGGACCACAAATGCGACATCGTTAGGGTTGCACCCAACTACTGAGTAATCTTTTCGCGATATAAAGGCAGTGGATATAAAAGAAACTCGTCCGTACATGGTAATAGATTCCTCCTCGCATACCGAAATACGTTTGTAATTATCTCCCCCCTCCCCCCCCCCCCCCCCCCCCACTATATTTGTGATCTTCCACGTAGATTCCTGACGTACTGCTGGTAGGCGTGACGAACGAGATGAACTTTCCACTGTTTCAAACTGACACTCGGGTATTACTTGTAAAACAGCTTCACTGGTTCACAATAGCACTGTTTTTTAGAGTTTTCTACCTCAGTCGGTAAAAACGGAACGCTTATATGATCACTTTGTCCTCCGTCTGTCTGCCTGTCCGTCCGTCTGTTAAAAACCCTTTTTCTAAGGGACGGGTAGACGTATCAAATCGAAATTTATATAACATACTGGCGTCTATGATCCGTTGACATTACAATAAACTTAGCCTTTAAATCAAACCAATCAAAAGATACGGCCACTTATGTCACGTTCTTTGACACTTGCAAACTCACTCCTCTGAACATATACGATACCTCCCATTGGCCTAGAATCATAAAATTTGGCATGAAGCAATATTTCGCTGTACAGCCAAAGAAAACAATCTTAGAGGTGTTAATCTGTAATTATATTAGCCGAAAAATATTTTTATCTTCGTTATCTGTCTGTTGTCTATCCGAATGTTGCGATCACTTTTCCTCAGGAACTGATAAACGTATCAAGTTGAAATTTATGACACGTACTAAACCCATAGTTCCTTGGTGGTGTAATAAATGTAATTTAAGTCAGTGCAAAGTAAAGATACTGCCACTTATACCACAGATTTTAGCAGTCACAAACTCACTCATTAAAATATATAGGGTGCGTCCCGTTGATGTGGAATCACAAAATTTGACAAGAAGCAAGTTTTCACGGTACAAATAAAGCAAAAAAAAAATTGAAACTTGTTGCTTTGTGATTACATCACACGAAAAAAGTGATTCTTGTGTCATTTGTTGTCGGATTTCGAACTTGAAATTACAGCATTCTCGAATGTCGTAGAATCCCTGGGGCCGATTTCTTACGATTTTCAATGTTAATATCAGGCAAAAGTCGTAGACATTCTCGATTACCGTAATGGATAAATTGTCGATACACAAAATTAAGTCTGTACAGAACCATAGTGAGCGAGTATTACTCGCAACTGACCAGTTTGTATCGAAACATATCACTTCATATTTTGTTTATCTCAATATGTGATATTATCAAGAAGAGCTTAGAAAATATTCTTACCGTTAATGTTACTGTTTGAAAGCGAACATCGCCTCTGAAATCATTGACGTCGCTGTGATATTCGGTCCGTAGTCTGATGTAAGGCAGATCTCGGCCCTACTGCGGCCTGTGTAAGCCTCTTCGTATCTCAATAATTCCAACATCTTAAATGCAGTTGTACTCCAGCCTTGATCTCCCTCTACAATTTTTACTACCCCTCCTCTCCAATACACTTCTTTCATTAACCAAATTGACTTTGTTGATGCCAAAGTGAATACTCTACTGTCTCATACTTTCTTCTAGTCATGCTGTGTCTCAAATTTTCTTTTTTCCCAAACTTAGTACAGTGCTTCTTCATTCTCATTCGATCTACCCATTTAGTCATCAACTTGTAGTCGTAGCACCATATTCCAAATGGTTATATTGTTGAAACTTCCTGGCAGATTAAAACTGTGTGCCCGACCGAGACTCGAACTCGGGACCTTTGCCTTTCGTGGGCAAGTACTCTACCTACTGAGCTACCGAAGCACGACTCACGCCAGGTACTCACAGCTCTACTTCTGCCAGTACCTCGTCTCCTACCTTCCAAACTTTACAGAAGCTCTCCTGCGAACCTTGCAGAACTAGCACTCCTGAAAGAAAGGATATTGCGGAGACATGGCCTGGGGGATGTTTCCAGAGTGAGATTGTCACTCTGCAGCGGAGTGTGCGCTGATATGAAACTTCCTGGCAGATTAAAACTGTGTGCCCTGACCGAGACTCGAACTCGGGACCTTTGCCCCTTTCGCGGGCAAGTGCACTACCAACTGAGCTACCGAAGCACGACTCACTCCCGGTATTCACAGCTTTACTTCTGCCGGTACCTCGTCTCCTACCTTCCAAACTTTACAGAAGCTCTCCTGCGTACCTTGCAGAACTAGCCCTCCTGGAAGAAAGGATACTGCGGAGACATGGCTTAGCCACAGCCTGGGGGATGTTTCCAGAATGAGATTTTCACTCTGCAGCGGAGAGTGCGCTGATATGAAACTTCCTGGCAGATTAAAACTGTGTGCCCGACCGAGACTCGAACTCGGGACCTTTGCCTTTCGCGGGCAAGTGCTCTACCAACTGAGCTACCGAAGCACGACTCACGCCCGGTACTCACAGCTTTACTTCTGCCAGTACCTCGTCTCCTACCTTCCAAACTTTACAGAAGCTCTCCTGCGAACCTTGCAGAACTATCTGCCAGGAAGTTTCATATCAGCGCACACTCCGCTGCAGAGTGAAAATCTCATTCTGGAAACATCCCCCAGGCTGTGTCTAAGCCGTGTCTCCGCAATATCCTTTCTTTCAGGAGTGCTAGTTCTGCAAGGTTCGCAGGAGAGCTTCTGTATAGTTTGGAAGGTAGGAGACGAGGTTCTGGTAGAAGTAAAGCTGTGAGTACCGGACGTGAGTCATGCTTCGGTAGCTCAGTTGGTAGAGCACTTGCCCGCGAAAGGCAAAGGTCCCGAGTTCGAGTCTCGGTCGGGCACATAGTTTTAATCTGCCAGGAAGTTTCATATCAGCGCTCACTCTGCTGCAGAGTGAAAATCTCATTCTGGTTATATTGTTGTTTGGGTTTCTTATTATCCACTTTTCTTTTCCCTACAAGTCTACAATATCCTGTGGGATACCGTGCCCAATTCTGTATATTTGCCGGGTTATATCGTCACAGTCATGAGCTGGTGTGAAGGACTTGCCCATAAAGCTTAAAACATTCTCAGTTGGGGAGAGGTCAGCTGGCCACGTTAGGGTTTGACAGGCACGAAACCAAGCAGTAAAATCCCAGTCTTTTGCAGGAGGGGCCTTGCTGAAATGTAAGCCCATGGCAACAAAATGGACCATATGACGTCGTAGGCGTATCACTGTTCTGGACACCGTGGTCTATGTGTAGCGTCTTTGACTAGTAATCAAAAGACCCTAGGTCCCTGCTTCGAAAAGCGCCACCGTTTAAATTTTTATTAATAATCAGCAGTGACGGCCGGAGAGTTCCGTCATAAGAAGTCAAGCTCATTCTGCCAACGGTCTTGTCCAACAAGGTGGAGGAGAGGACAGAGTTTTAGGACACTCTCTTATCTTTGTGGTGGGAAACTACTCCTAAAGGTGGAAGATTCAGCAATGATCAACGGAGTGAGAACGCAGAGGAGAATGGAAACCACTGCATTAAAAACAGATATGTGTAACTTCCTGGCAGATTAAAGCAGTGTGCCGGACCAAGACTCGAACTCGGGACCATTGCCTTTCGCAGGAAAGTGCTCTACCAACTGATCTACATTCAAACTCTGGGAGGGGACTGACAAAATCAGATGATTATGACGAAAAGACTGAATAACCAACTAAAGGATAACATTGGGGCGTGGAATGTCAGGAGGCTGAATGTGGTAGGGAAGTTAGAAAATCTGAAAATAGAAACGCAGAGCTCAAACTAGATACAGTAGGAGTCAGGGAAGTGAATGAAAGAAGACAAGGGTTTCTGGACAGATGAGTATAGGGTAACAACAGCAGAAATTATGAGCAAATAAAACTCCTACAGCCGTCATTATGATTTTATTTATTATGTTGCAACCAATTTCGGCGATTCAATGCGCCATCTGTAGGCTGTAGGTGATGCGGAAAGGGTCGATACGATCTCTCTCTCTCTCTCTCTCTCTCTCTCTCTCTCTCTCTCTCTCTCTATATATATATATATATATATATATATATATATATATATATATATATATATATATATTGAGGCCCTGAAACTGAGTTCAACAAAATAAATAAAATCGTAGGACGGCTGTACGCGTTTTATTTTCTCACAGTAGTAAGCGGCCGTCATCTCAAAGACCCCCTACCAGAAGGATGGACGTACAAAAAGCAGCAGAAAATAGTATAACGAGAATAGGATTCGATATGAATAGGAAGATAGGGCAGAGAGTGTGTAACTGTGAACAGTTCAGTGATAGTGTTATTGTTATCAGAATCGACATCGAACCAGCACCGACAACGATAGTACAGGTATACATGCCGTCGTTGCAAGCTGAAGACGAAGAGAAAGAGAAAGTATATGAAGATATTGAAGGGTAACACAGTACGTGAAGGGAGATAAAAATCTAATAGTCATGGGGGATTGGAATGCAGTTGTAGGGGAAGGAGCAGAAGAAAAGGTTACAGGAAAATATGGGCTTGGGACAAAAATGAGAAAGATTCATTGAGTTCTGTAATAAATTTCAGCCAGTAACAGCGAACACTCTGCTGAAAAACCGCAAGAGGTGGAGATATGCTTGGAAAAGGTCAGATGATACAAGAAGATTTCAGTTATATTATATCGTGGTCAGACTGAGATTCCGAAATCAGATACTGGATTTTAAGGCGTACCCAGGAGCAGATATGGACTCATACCACAAAGTAATAGTGATGAAGAGTAGGCTGAAGATCAGAAAGAATAACTATGCGGAGAATAGGAATAGCTCACTAGGCGGTACAGTTGGAATGGACATCTCTAAAAAGGGCAACCACGGAAAGAATAACATAGGTCTAAAGAAGATAACTGCGAAGGAACCATGGTAACAGAAAAATGAATGAAGGAAGTACAAAAATGTTCAGGGCAATTAAGGCATATAGAGGTAAATGTCCTTGAGGAATAAAATAAACCCTCTCCAGCTACTTTATTGTGAATATGGTTCAAATGGCTCTGAGCACTATGGGACTTAACTTCTGAGGTCATCAGTCCCCTAGAACTTAGAACTACTTAAACCTAACTAACCTAAGGACATCACACACATCCATGCCCAAGGCAGGATTCGAACCTGCGACCGTAGCAGTCGCGCGGTTCCAGACTGAGCGCCTAGAACCGCTAGACCACCGCGGCCGGCTATTGTGAATAACAGAGTAATCACGTAGATGTAGATGAGGTGGCAGATTTGTCTGATGTGATAGAAGAAGAAACAGGAGATGACTTAGAAGTGATAATGGATCCAAAATTTAAGAGAGCTCTGGAGGACTTAAGATCAAAAAGGCAGGAGGGATAGATAACATTCCATCAGAAACTCTAAAATCATTGGGGGAAGTGGTAATAAAACTACGATTCACGTTGATGCGTAGAATGTATGAATCTGGCGATATATCATCTGACTTTCGGAAAAAATATCATCCACACATTTTCGAAGACTGTAACAGTTGACAAGTGCAAGAACTATCGCTCAATCAGCTTAACAGCTCATGCATGCAAGTTGATGAGAAGAATAATAAACAGAAGAATGAAAAAGCAAATAGCGGCTTTAGGAAATTCTGACGTTGCGATTGATAATGGAAGCAAGACTGAAGAAAAACCAAGAGACGCCCACAGGATTTGTCTACCTGGTAAAAGCGTTCAGCAATGTAAAATGATGCAAGATGTTGGAAATTCTGAGAATATTAAGGGTAAGCTACAGGAAGAGGCGGGTAATATGCGATATGAACAAGAGCCAAGAGGAAATAATAAGAGTGAACGACCAATAACGAGTTCTTCGGTTTAGAGAGAGAGTAAGAATTGGAGTGGTCTTTTCCCGTACTCTTCAATCTATACATCGAAGAAGCAATGCTCGAAATAAAAGAAAGGTTCAGAAGTGGAATTAAAATTCACGGTGAAAGGATATCAGTGATACGATTCGCTGATGACTTTGCTATCCTGATTGAAACCGAAGAAGAATTACATGATCTAAATGGAACAAACAGTCTAATGAGTACAAAATATGCACTGATAGTAAATCGAAGAAAGACGAAAGTAATGAGAAGTAGCAGAAATGAGAACAGCGAGAAAGTTAACGTCAGGATTGATGTTCACGATGTAGATGCAGTTAATGAAGGACCTAGTCAGTAAAATAACTAGTGACTGATGGAGCAAGGAGTACATCAAAAGCAGACTAGCACTGGCAAAAAGGGCATTTCTGACAAAGACAAATCTACTAGTATCAAACATAGGCCTTTATTTGCGGAACAAGTTTCTGAGAATGTGCGTTTGGAGCATAGCATTGTATGGCTGTGAAACATGCACCGAGGTAAAACCGGAACAGAAGAGAATCGAAGCTTTTGAGACGTGGTGGAACAGACGTATGTTGAAAATTAAGTGGACTAATAAGGTAAGGAATGAGGAGGTTCTATGCAGCATCAGAGAGCAAATCAATTTGTGGAAAACACTGACAAGGAAAAGGGGCAGGATGGTAGGACATCTGTTAAGACGTATGTTAAAACATGAGGGAATGACTTCCATGGATCTAGAGGGAGCTGAAGAGGGCAAAAACTGTAGAGGGAGACAGAGATTGAAATAAATCCAGCAAATAATTAAGGACGCAGGTTGTAAGTGCTACTCTGAGATGAAGAGGTTGGCACAGAGTCAGGTTCACATACCACCGCTCTCCGGGGCGTCTTCACCTTCGTCTTCGTTGGTCATCGACGGTCAGTTCTGAAAGTGACTCATCACTGGTAACAATTCTGCTTCATTCAGTGAGCTACCACGCCGAAGACATTTCAGCAAGACAACGCCCGCTCGCACACGGCGAGTGTCTCTTTTGCTTGTCTCCGTGTTTGTCAAATCCTGGCGTGGGCAGCATGGTGGCCGGATCTCTTCCCATTTTAGAATGTTTGGAGCATTAGGGGAAGGCTCCTCAAACCTTCTCGGTATTTTGACGATCTAGCGCACCAGTTGGAATTTGGCACGATATTCCTCAAGAGGACATCCAACATCTCTTTTTAATAATTCCCAGCCGAATAGCTGCTTACGTAAAGGCTGCAGGTGGACCAACATGTTGTCTTGCTCAATTTGTGAATCTGTTTGTCTTGAATAACTCATCCAGTTTTTCTCAATCTGTAATCCTTTTTTTCTGTACATGTACACGCAATCTACCGATTTCTGTGCAATTCGGATAATTCCTTCGTGGTGTATTGTTCTTTTCCACCACGAATTAGTTTTAAAAATGAAAGATTTTATTGTTTTTCAAACTATCCCCCCCCCCCCCCCCCTCCCTTAACATCAATACATTGCTGCATTCGATGAAAGCAGTCTTTAAAGCACACCATTTTACATAGCCGAACGCTTTTCCTAGGACAACAAATCATACATATTTTAGTTTAAGTACTTTAAATTTTACGCTAAAGTATTAGCAGACTACTAAATCTTATACATGTTACAGGCAAATAAATGATCATAAAAGTTTCGAACATCTCTTTTCCCTAGCAAATGCACTTTTGCTACATCCTAAATAATCGGCGCCCACACACTCGCACCCAGAGAATGAATTCACGGGCCTACGTGAGTGCATCTGAGGGAAACAAATTGAAATACGGAAAGTAATGACGCAGCCACCCCAGAGGAAAGCGTCAGAATAACGAAACGGTTTCGTCAGTCCGAATCATTGCCGTCACAGCTCGCTGAGAGAAACGAAATAGGATTCTGAAGCTGTCGTGTCGGCGCGAATCGGGCAGAAATTACTTGCGGGAATCTAATGTGAAAATAACGAAGTGTGTGGGGGCGGGGAAAATGGCGGCGACGGAGGTAGGGGCGCTGAATAATTACTTCGAGACTCGCTGAAACTGGTTATTCTCTAACGAATACGAGGACGACAAAGAAGATTTTTACAAACACAGAAACGAATTAGTTTTAAAAATGAAAGATTTTATTGTTTTTCAAACTATCCCCACCCCCCTCCCGTAACATCAATACATTGCTGCATTCGATGAAAGCAGTCTTTAAAGCACATACGTCACTATTCGTGAAGCACATCAAAACCAGATTTTTATAGTATTCCACAGCTTTGTTTGATGAAATATTATGAAATTGAAGACGGAGGGTGATGAAAGGAAAGGAAAGGGAAATGTCCTAAAGAACTGGCATGAAGGATTTATATGTATGTGATGACAAAGTGATTCAACATGTTTTATTCCGAATTTTTGGAACATACAAGAAACAAAAATGTGGTAGGTGAGGACTGTATGGTAGAGGATCCATGATGCTGACCTTTAGGACATCCACTTACTTAATTTTGCTGTATGCAATGATGCGTTGTCGTGATGGAATTTTTTATTTATTTACAATAAACTGTCATCTGTGTGCCAGTCGGCAGTAATTCCACGTCTGTCTTCTAATTCTGTGCTGACATATGGCCTGTTTTCGAAACATAAAAAAGTAGCGTTCCTCTTATTACCACCACTGCCAATTCGTCGACTTTTGTAGGCTCATAGTCCTCTTTGCAAGACTCATTCAGTCGACTGGCTTTTGTTTCCAGGATCATAACAATGAATCCAGAGATTTATTTGTTGTTTAAATAATAAAGGCCTTGTCTTGCCGCATTGTACTTTATTTTCTGGTAAAATAAAATACTGTGCAGCAAGAGAATGCGTTTTTTATTTACAGAACAAATATTTCCGTGCTCGAAGTGGAGGATGGCCACGCAAGCAAACTCGTTAAACGTTCCAAACCTAATTCCAGTGACACTTTGGAATTTTCCCATTTTTTGCACCAGTCAATACGTTGTTGATTTTGATCAGGAGTAATTTTATGTGGAACCCATCGGCAGCATAGTTTTCTCATGTCTAGCTGTCGTAAAATATTTTGCATTTGCCCATTGTTGTCGGAAGTAAGTCATAAGATGTCCGTCTATCAACTTCAAACATTAGTCGAACAGAGGCAACGTTTTCGTTCGTAACAGCAGCTCTTCAACGTCCTTCAAGAAGTTCATTACTAAGGAAAAACCGTTCTTTTTTTTAAGTAACTTACCAGTTACGAATCGTTACTTTTGACTGGTCTCCGTAATTAAATGCATTTATAAGCTGATCTTAACCTATATGCGTTAATGACGATTTAAAATTCTAAAAAAAAACAAAAAAGTTCGAAAACGTCTAGTCAGATTCCTTTTTCGATACACACAAAATTTTTAATGATAATAATTAACAAACCGATAGAGCAAATCGGACAAACTACTAGACAATAAACTCATAAAACACTGCAAAGAAACTGTCAAATTCAAACAGAATTCATCTGCTCTACAAAGAATAGAAATTGAAATATTTTCAGTTTCCCTTGTACACATAATTTCCGGCAGCTCTTCTTATTACTGTCAACACATTTTTTCTGAATTTGTAAATTGTATCTCTCACTCTGCAGCCAAGTGCACGCTTTCCGAGGGGGGACAGGTTTTATGCGGCCTCTTACGACCTCTTCGTAGCGGAGTAGCACTTGCACCATACGTGCCGCATTATTTGCTCCATGTATTCCAATCTCTGTCTTCCCCTTCAGATTTTACCCTGTGCAGCTCCCTCTAGTACCATACAAGTTATTCCCTGCTGCCTTAACACATGTGCTATCAGCCTTCATCGCCTCGCCGATTCTGCAAAGAACCACCTCATTCATTATCTCACCAGTCCACTTAATTTTCAACGTTATTCTGCAGTACCATAGCTCAAACGCTTCGATTCTTATCTTTTCCACTTTTCCACATTTCCATGATTCACTACTCCCTACAAGGCTGTATTCCAAACGCACAGTCTCAGAAATTAAGGCCGATGTTTGATACTTGTAGAATTCTTTCGGTCGAGAGTGCCCTCTTTGGGTGTACCAATCTGCTTTTTATGTCTCCCTTGTTTCGTCTGTCATGGTTATTTTGCCTCCAAGGTAGCTGAATTCCTTCATCTACTTCGCGGTACTTAGTTTTGGTAACTATATCACTCTATCACACTTGTGCTGCTCCTCATTGCTTTCGTCTTTCTCCTGTTTACTTAAAATCCATTGTACTTGAACATTAGACTGTTCACTCAACAGTTTTTGAATTTCTTGCTCTTTCAGTGACGGTAGCAATACCATCAGCAAATTTTATCACTGATAACCTTTAGCCATGAATTTCTACTCCAGTTCTTTACGTATCTTCTATTTCCTTCGTTGGTACTGCTATGCACGAGTATACACCAAAAAGTATGGACGAGGGTCTACTTTCTAGTCCTGTACCATTTCTAACAGGAACACTTCGATCTTGGTCCTCCATTCTCATTTTTCCCTCTTGGTTCTTGCACGTATTCTACACTCCTGGAAATGGAAAAAAGAACACATTGACACCGGTGTGTCAGACCCACCATACTTGCTCCGGACACTGCGAGAGGGCTGTACAAGCAATGATCACACGCACGGCACAGCGGACACAGCAGGAACCGCGGTGTTGGCCGTCGAATGGCGCTAGCTGCGCAGCATTTGTGCACCGCCGCCGTCAGTGTCAGCCAGTTTGCCGTGGCATACGGAGCTCCATCGCAGTCTTTAACACTGGTAGCATGCCGCGACAGCGTGGACGTGAACCGTATGTGCAGTTGACGGACTTTGAGCGAGGGCGTATAGTGGGCATGCGGGAGGCCGGGTGGACGTACCGCCGAATTGCTCAACACGTGGGGCGTGAGGTCTCCACAGTACATCGATGTTGTCGCCAGTGGTCGGCGGAAGGTGCACGTGCCCGTCGACCTGGGACCGGACCGCAGCGACGCACGGATGCACGCCAAGACCGTAGGATCCTACGCAGTACCGTAGGGGACCGCACCGCCACTTCCCAGCAAATTAGGGACACTGTTGCTCCTGGGGTATCGGCGAGGACCATTCGCAACCGTCTCCATGAGGCTGGGCTACGGACCCGCACACCGTTAGGCCGTCTTCCGCTCACGCCCCAACATCGTGCAGCCCGCCTCCAGTGGTGTCGCGACAGGCGTGAATGGAGGGACGAATGGAGACGTGTCGTCTTCAGCGATGAGAGTCGCTTCTGCCTTGGTGCCAATGATGGTCGTATGCGTATTTGGCGCCGTGCAGGTGAGCGCCACAATCGGGACTGCATACGACCGATGCACACAGGGCCAACACCCGGCATCATGGTGTGGGGAGCGATCTGCTACACTGGCCGTACACCACTGGTGATCGTCGAGGGGACACTGAATAGTGCACGGTACATCCAAACCGTCATCGAACCCATCGTTCTACCATTCCTAGACCGGCAAGGGAACTTGCTGTTCCAACAGGACAATGCACGTCCGCATGTATCCCGTGCCACCCAACGTGCTCTAGAAGGTGTAAGTCAACTACCCTGGCCAGCAAGATCTCCGGATCTGTCCCCCATTGAGCATGTTTGGGACTGGATGAAGCGTCGTCTCACGCGGTCTGCACGTCCAGCACGAACGCTGGTCCTACTGAGGCGCCAGGTGGAAATGGCATGGGAAGCCGTTCCACAGGATACATCCAGCATCTCTACGATCGTCTCCATGGGAGAATAGCAGCCTGCATTGCTGCGAAAGGTGGATATACACTGTACTAGTGCCGACATTGTGCATGCTCTGTTGCCTGTGTCTATGTACCTGTGGTTCTGTCAGTGTGATCATGTGATGTATCTGACCCCAGGAATGTGTCAATAAAGTTTCCCCTTCCTGGGACAATGAATTCACGGTGTTCTTATTTCAATTTCCAGGAGTGTATATCGCCCGTCTTTCGGTACAGCTTACTCGAATTTTCCTGAGAATTTCGATGATCTCCCACCATTTTACATAGTCGAACGCTTTTCCTAGGACAACAAATCATACGGATATGTCTTGATTTGTCTTAACTTCAATTCTACTACTATCATACGGATATGTCTTGATTTGTCTTAACTTCAATTCTACAAGTGAACCTCACAATGCTTCGCAATTGCTAATTATGTATGGGAAGTGTACATATGTAATAATCTCCTTCCGCCCCCTCTCTCTGTCCATACGACTCGCATTCGGGAGGGGGACGGCGATTCAAACCAGCGTCCAACCACCCAGATTTAGGTTTTCCGTGATTTCCAGAAATCGCTCCAGGCAAATGCCGGAAGAATCCTCCGAAAGAGCACGCCGGAGTTCCTTCCCCATCCTTGACACAATTTGAACTCGTGCCGTCTCTGATGACCTGGATGTCGACGGAACGTTAGGCCCAACTTCCTTCCTTCCTTCTTCCTCGCCCTCTCTCCTTCTCCTCCCCCTTTCCAAATTCTCCCCCTTCTCGTCTCTGCCCATCTCCTCTCACCCCTTCTTTGTCTGACGTTGAGCTTTGTTTATTGTTATTGCAAACAAAACCTCGATTGGGAAATAAAGTCACATAAAATGGATGGGTAAATCGCTTGGGGACATTAATATGAAGGGTGTAGGAACACCTGTCCAACTGCTAGCTCTGTGAGGATAGCAGGTACAGAAACCGTATTTCTAATGGTCTGTGGACAGCTTGGACTGCAAAGTTTCGGATGATGTAGATTCCATAGTAGCATTCTAGTCATAAGTCTATAAGCCATAAATACAACGTTCCTCTTTTCACTTAGAACTAACTGCGACAAAGAGAACAAAAAAAAGCATACTGTTCTGTTTACGAAGAATACTGAGCCGATACTGAGCGGCCGAGGCTGTTTTTTTTTTTTTTTTCCTTTATTGTGATTTCATGCCCCTGCCCCATATGGGCAGGGGAGGGCTGTCAGCAGCACAATCCGCCGCTCTTCAGCCGAGGACATGACAACTAAAACAAGAATAAAATAGTACATACATAAGGAGGTAAAAATGGGGAACATAAAACAGAGTAAGGGGAGAAAATGGAGGTAAAAATACACTGACATGTAGAAGTTCATTGGGAACAGTTAAAAAAGTCACCAGAAAGTTAAAAAACACAGTTGGCGATTCCTAAAACACAGAGAAGACACTGGATGCGCATGCACAGGTTAAAAGTTGGCCACAGTATTAAAAACACTCCGAAACAACACACTTAAAACCCAGCCGAGGCTGGCAGGGGCGGCGCTTATATTCTCCTCTTGTAGAAGCCGCTTCTGTCGTGGTGCGGCCCTAATCAGCGCACCATTGGCCGACGTCGTTTCACCGCCTTCTCGTCTCTTGAATTCTTCATCTTCGTTATATATATATGTGCGTGTGGGGGGGGGGGGGGGTGTACATAGACCTTATATACTTACTGTGATATATGTAGGAGTTCTGTAAAAAGAGAACAGGCCGAATATTTTCTTTTTCGCAGTCGTTTTTTAACAGAAAACAGTTGTTGAAATGAATATGAAGCCTATGCCCATCTGAAGGTAAATTAAGAAAGTAACGGCTCCATGTGAATCACTATATGGCTGTGCTCTGACGGAACCACAAGCGTTGGAACGAAGATGTAGAACGTAGGAGAAGAGAAGGCGGTGAAACGACGTCGGCCAATGGTGCGCCACGACAGGAGCGGCCTCTACAAGAGGAGAATTTAAGCCCCGCTCCTGCCAGGCTCGGCCGCTCAGTATCGTCTCAGTATTCGAACAGTATACAGATAGTCCTAGCAGAGAGTGCTACGATAGCAGTTATTAGTGATCCACAAACTGTGTGTCAAACGTGCACGAACACTGCAAATAACAAAGGACTCGGAATTATATTGCATGTCATCCACCACTTGCGACACGATTGTATATTCCAACTTAAGTATCTACATCTACATGGATACTCTGCAAATCACATTTAAGCGCCTGGCAGAGGGTTCATCGAACCACCTTCACAATCCTCTATTATTCCAATCTCGTATAGCGCGCGGAAAGAATGAACACCTATATCTTTCCGTACGAGTTCTGATTTCCCTTACTTTATCTTGCTGATCGTTCCTCCCCACGTAAGTCGGTGTCTTGTCAATATTCTTATTTGTGATAAAAACTATTAATGTTATTTGCTAGAATTGTTGTATAGCATTCCAAGAACGCAGCATCCTTCAGGCACCCTATACGAGAGGAATAGGCAGGGTCCCACAAGTTCTATGAAAGTTAAGAGCAGTGTAGCCAACCATTGTTTAGAGCTTCGAATAGTGCTACGTTGGGTCAGACAGGCATTAGTGGCCACTGGTCAGCACCCATTGTGAGTTTGGTACAGGTAGAAAAAGCTTACGCTCTCTGAGTACTTCCGACCACCGTGTGTGGTCACCGGATGGGAGAGACGATTGGGTTAATTCGCTACGACGCCAGTATGTACGGATGCTCTGAGAAGCCTCTTTGTTTGCTGATTTGCAATGTGTGAGACCTTTGTCTGAGTTTCCAGTATTATGTGTGGCATTGATAATCACGCGACACCAGTTCAATCAGGGAACGGTGTTAATTTCAGTAATATTCAGTTTATTCGATGAGATCTTTTGTGCAACTGTAACTAGGCGTGGACTAGCGATGCCACCACATGATGTACAGGTTTAGTTAGTTTAGCGTATTATATATATGAATGTGTTGTGTGCTTTGTGGAATATTATACTAAATTTTATTTAATTTACTGTCCAGTTCGTGTTTCATTCCCACGGACTTTGTAGCCCGCGCTCTGGTGCACGACGTGTGTTTCTGTATACACCATGAGGCTCCAGTTCGATGTAAACACTTCTCGTGTTCGAACTGAAGCCTCAGTTTGTTGTCGGAGTAGATGTGTTCTTGTTTGGTAAACTTATTTACAGAATTACTGACTTGTACGGAATTTTAGAAGTGAACTTTGTTCTCTGAAATTGACCGTTAAAGGCAGTCGCGCTACGACCCAGTGAGCTTACATGAGGAATAGGGCAGCTTTTTTCCCCCTAAATCCTATCTTTCGTTGTGTAACTGATCAATGTGAAAGTGGTGTGTGTGATCTTGATAAATCGTATCCAGTAATTTAGCAGTCTTGCCTCGCATGTATCGGTCCAGATGCTGCGTTGTATAATTTGCCATTTGTCGATGCACACGCTAGCATTCCAAGTAACTGTATTTTAACTTCTGTGTCTCACTGTTAATGAGAAAGTAAATGTGAATTATTGCTAAATTCTTTGTTATTACATCATTCCAGTCCCTAGTCAGGATCCTTAAAATCAGTCAGTTTGCACTTCCTGTTAGCAATGTTTCAATGAAATTTACCCTGATTACTGTATATCCAGTACATGGGTTGGTATTTTATTAAATCATCAGATGATCTGTCAGGTGGCGTCTTTTTATCAGTTTAATTAATTAATATTTAAATAAATTTGTTCCATCAACCAGATATTTTGTGTTTGGTACTTGTTGCAGGTAAGCAAAAGTAGCCCCTACTTGCAGAGTCATTCTTGAGAGTTAGGGAATCAGTTAAGAGCTATATTGCGTAGCCGATCTTACCAGTAACATGCAGTAGTAAAAGGCGACATGTATCAATTTGAACTAAGATGGTCGAGAATTTTGCTAACAACGTCAAACTATAACTTGTCTTTATGTCGTGGTATGCATTATCAATATTCAGTTGTTGTTGTTGTTGTGGTCTTCAGTCCTGAGACTGGTTTGATGCAGCTCTCCATGCTACTCTATCCTGTGCAAGCTTTTTCATCTCCCAGTACTTACTGCAACCTACATCCTTCTGAATCTGCTTAGTGTATTCATCTCTTGGTCTCCCTCTACGATTTTTACCCTCCACGCTGCCCTCCAATACTAAATTGGTGATCCCTTGATGCCTCAGAACATGTCCTACCAACCGATCCCTTCTTCTGGTCAAGTTGTGCCACAAAATTCTCTTCTCCCCAATCCTATTCAATACTTCCTCATTAGTTATGTGATCTACCCATCTAATCTTCAGCATTCTTCTGTAGCACCACATTTCGAAAGCTTCTATTCTCTTCTTGTCCAAACTATTTATCGTCCATGTTTCCCTTCCATACATGGCTACACTCCATACGAATACTTTCAGAAATGACTTCCTGACACTTAAATCTATACTGGATGTTAACAAATTTCTCTTCTTCAGAAACGCTTTCCTTGCCATTGCCAGCCTACATTTTATATCCTCTCTACTTCGACCATCATCAGTTATTTTGCTCCCCAAATAGCAAAACTCCTTTACTACTTTAAGTGCCTCATTTCCTAATCTAATTCCCTCAGCATCACCCGACTTAATTAGACTACATTCCATTATCCTTGTTTTGCTTTTGTTGATGTTCATCTTATATCCTCCTTTCAAGACACTGTCCATTCCATTCAACTGCTCTTCCAAGTCCTTTGCTATCTCTGACAGAATTACAATGTCATCGGCGAACCTCAAGGTTTTTCTTCTCCATGAATTTTAATACCTACTCCGAATTTTTCTTTTGTTTCCTTTACTGCTTGCTCAATATAGAGATTGAACAACATCGGGGAGAGGCTACAACCCTGTCTTACTCCCTTCCCAACCACTGCTTCCCTTTCATGTCCCTCGACTCTTATAACTGCCATCTGGTTTCTGTACAAATTGTAAATATCCTTTCGCTCCCTGTATTTTACCCCTGCCACCTTTAGAATTTGAAAGAGAGTATTCCAGTCAACATTGTCAAAAGCTTTCTCTAAGTCTACAAATGCTAGAAACGTAGGTTTGCCTTTCCTTAATCTTTCTTCCAAGATAAGTCGTAAGGTGAGTATTGCCTCACGTGTTCCAGTGTTTCTACGGAATCCAAACTGATCTTCCCCGAGGTTGGCTTCTACTAGTTTTTCCATTCGTCTGTAAAGAATTCGTGTTAGTATTTTGCAGCTGTGACTTATTAAACTGATAGTTCGGTAATTTTCACATCTGTCAACACCTGCTTTCTTTGGGATTGGAATTATTATATTCTTCTTGAAGTCTGAGGGTATTTCACCTGTTTCATACATCTTGCTCACCAGGTGGTAGAGTTTTGTCAGGACTGGCTCTCCCACGGCCGTCAGTAGTTCCAATGGAATATTGTCTACTCCGGGGGCCTTGTTTCGACTCAGATCTTTCAGTGCTCTGTCAAACTCTTCACGCAGTATCGTATCTCCCATTTCATCTTCATCTACATCCTCTTCCAATTCCATAATATTGTCCTCAAGTACATCGCCCTTGTATAGACCCTCTATATACTCCTTCCACCTTTCTGCTTTCCCTTCTTTGCTTAGAACTGGGTTTCCATCTGAGCTCTTGATATTCATACAAGTCGTTCTCTTATCTCCAAAGGTCTCTTTAATTTTCCTGTATGCGGTATCTATCTTACCCCTAGTGAGATAGGCCTCTACATCCTTACATTTGTCATCTAGCCATCCCTGCTTAGCCATTTTGCACTTCCTGTCGATCTCATTTTTGAGACGTTTGTATTCCTTTTTGCCTATTTCACTTACTGCATTTTTATATTTTCTCCTTTCATCAATTAAATTCAATATTTCTTCTGTTACCCAAGGATTTCTACTAGCCCTCGTCTTTTTACCTACTTGATCCTCTGCTGCCTTCACTACTTCATCCCTCAAAGCTACCCATTCTTCTTCTACTTTATTTATTTCCCCCATTCCTGTCAATTGCTCCCTTATGCTCTCCCTGAATATCTGTACAACCTCTGGTTCATTTAGTTTATCCAGGTCCCATCTCCTTAAATTCCCACCTTTTTGCAGTTTCTTCAGTTTTAATCTACAGGTCATAACCAATAGATTGTGGTCAGAGTCCACATCTGCCCCTGGAAATGTCTTACAATTTAAAACCTGGTTCCTAAATCTCTGTCTTACCATTATATAATCTATCTGATACCTTTTAGTATCTCCAGGGTTCTTCCATGTATACAACCTTCTTTCATGATTCTTAAACCAAGTGTTATTTATGATTATGTTGTGCTCTGTGCAAAATTCTACCAGGCGGCTTCCTCTTTCATTTCTGTCCCCCAATCCATATTCACCTACTATGTTTCCTTCTCTCCCTTTTCCTACTCTCGAATTCCAGTCACCCATGACTATTAAATTTTCGTCTCCCTTCACAATCTGAATAATTTCTTTTATTTCATCATACATTTCTTCAATTTCTTCGTCATCTGCAGAGCTAGTTGGCATATAAACTTGTACTACTGTAGTAGGTGTGGGCTTCGTATCTATCTTGGCCACAATAATGCGTTCACTATGCTGTTTGTAGTAGCTTACCCGCATTCCTATTTTCCTATTCATTATTAAACCTACTCCTGCATTACCCCTATTTGATTTTGTGTTTATAACCCTGTAGTCACCTGACCAGAAGTCTTGTTCCTCCTGCCACCGAACTTCACTAATTTCCACTATATCTAACTTCAACCTATCCATTTCCCTTTTTAAATTTTCTAACCTACCTGCCCGATTAAGGGATCTGACATTCCACGCTCCGATCCGTAGAACGCCAGTTTCCTTTCTCCTGATAACGACATCCTCTTGAGTAGTCCCCGCCCGGAGATCCGAATGGGGGACTATTTTACCTCCGGAATATTTTACCCAAGAGGACGCCATCATCATGTAATCATACAGTAAAGCTGCATGCCCTCGGGAAAAATTGCGGCTGTAGTTTCCCCTTGCTTTCAGCCGTTCGCAGTACCAGCACAGCAAGGCCGTTTTGGTTATTGTTACAAGGCCAGATCAGTCAATCATCCAGACTGTTGCCCTTGCAACTACTGAAAAGGCTGCTGCCCCTCTTCAGGAACCACACGTTTGTCTGGCCTCTCAACAGATACCCCTCCGTTGTGGTTGCACCTACGGTACGGCTATCTGTATCGCTGAGGCACGCAAGCCTCCCCACCAACGGCAAGGTCCATGGTTCATGGGGAATTTTCAGTTGTCAACTGAAAAAAAAAAGATACGTAATTAATTCTGCTGATCGTTTGCAGGGACAACGTCTGCCGTCCCGAGGCATATTTAAAAATATGCACTACATTGGCGTAGAACGCCCTTAGAGGAACCGAAACACAATGGTGCAGCCATCTCTACTTTATGAGTGGGCATCGCAATTTCATTTTGACATCTGTAGCGGGGTGCTACGGCTGCGTGACGCAGGAGATTGTGTGTACGAGGACTGCAGACGTTCGTCCGCAAACTAACAAAACGTTAATTAGCGGAACGGCGGTTAGCGTGGGCCCGCTGGTAGTGTTGGCTACGTGATGTTCCTCGGTTTGCCTCAAAACATCGGACGCATGCAGTGCTTAGAATAAAACGCAGACATCATCCCGCTATTTGCTAGAACTTGAGTGATGTAGCTACTGAATTTGTGTCATTAGTCGATTTTACTTGCACGTGTTCCGGGCTGTGATCTGTTTTCTTTTATTCGAAAATTAGAAAATTTGGCAGCCAGGATCGCGTGTTGTAGTATTTTATTTTGTTTCCTCAATTATCGGTTTCGACAGCGTTTAGCTGTCATCTTCGGATCTGCAATGTACCAGGAGAAAAACATACTTATGGTTGTTCACGCTTAGAAAGATAAATATTTTTTCTATTACGTAATAATCTTTCCTATGTCAACCTATCTAGCTATTACAATTTTGTCTTTTGAAGAATACTCAGTCATCTATGTAATGGTTCACATATGCCACCTGTTGGCAATGTGTGTAGCCGTCCGTCGACGCTGCCGTTGCGTGGCCGCTGTCTCTCCTGATGTGCCGTAACTACAAGGTGAGGCAGAATGGACTCCCTAATTTCAGTCACTGAAGAGCGCGCAGGTGCAGTAGCAGAGTATAAGTAGTGGGGCTAGGATTTGGGAAACGACGCCATTTTCAGTAGTCATCATTCCGTGCTCTGTTGAGCATCGAGGCTTTGTCGTAGAAGCTTTCTTTAAAAACAATGATCGGGTGGTGGCGACAGAGAGAGCTTTTCGTAGGCGGTTTGGTCTGAATCGTCATGACAGTGTTCCTGATGCTAAAACCATTAGTAAATGGATTACTTGTGTTAGGCGACAGGATGGGCACTTCCTAGAAAACCAGCTGGCCGAACTAAAAGTGTGTTGACACCTGAAAACGTCATGGCAGTGAGAGTGTCCACTGAACAGTCTCCATCGGCCACTGGTCGGAAACATGCTGCTGCTCTTCGAATATCATTCAGAACGGTAAAGCGAATTTTACACTCTGACCTTCACTTATACCCCTACAGGTTGGTGGTTGGTCAAGAACGTAGTCCAGAAGACTGGGTGAAACATATAGATGTTTGCAATAAAATCTTAGCCTCTCTGCAACCTGACACTATTCTGTGGTCTAGTGATTAAGCACATTTTCACCTACGTGGCTCAGCAAATAACCAAAATTTTCCTTACTTAGTGACGGAGAACCGTCGTGAACTTAACCAAAGACTATGAACAGCCCCAGAGATTTTCCATAGGTATTATTGGGCCTTATTGTTTTGAATTTTGAGGAGCCACTGTTACTGTGAACTCTGCGCGCTATTGTGAGATACTGGAAAAAATTTTACTCCCCACATGGAAGAATGTCGTGAGCAACAGGACACAAAATCCTTTTCGGTTTCAACAGGTTGGCGCCACGGCTCATACTGCCCGTCATTCACGCCATATTCTGCAAGAACAGTTTCCCAGCCTCCTGATCTTCTTACGAGTAAATGTTCCATGCGTCTCTCACTCTTCGCATTTGAGCCCCTCTGATTTTTTTTCTTTGAGGACCCCTCAGAGTGGAGGTTCACTAAGTTTGATCAAGGACTTCGGAAGCTCTTAAGAGACACTTACGGATGTCATCGCTGGAATAGTACAAGATATGCTGAGAAGAGTTTTCGAAACCTTTTTGGACAACTCAGTACGTGGACGAAACCTTTTTGGACAACTCAGTACGTGGATTGCTCGCCAATGTCGTCACTTGTGTAATATAATTTTCAAAACCTTACAGAAACTAAATGGTATTGAATGTAGTTTGCAGAAGTGAAAACCTTTTTTAATTATCTTCTTTTTTTTTTGGTTACCGTTCACTCATTGCCCCACCTTGTATAACGGCTCCATCAACGAACTCGCCTCCACTCCAGGGCACATTGTTCGTACTATGGACTTCCTATTTACTCTGTTTTAGTATTTGTTTTCAGACGGTATGTAAAAAAACTGTATACCTGTACAGGTGTATGGAGTGCCATTGTAATGTTTTTCTCCTGGTACGTTGTAGATCTGAGGATGACAGCTAAACTCTGCCGAAGAGTCACTGAGCGTATAAAATAAAAATGAAACATACAACTCGCGAGCCTGGATGTCAAATACTCCTAGTTACTAAACTGTATTTATTATTGCGTGTTGAAGCTGGTGACCGATGTAATTTTTAATATGTTTTTGCTTCTAAGGTGCTCTGGACAGGTTGAAATCTGAAATTTTCAATTTTTGTTTTTTTATTGTTTTTAATTACGAAATTTCCTCTTTCCAATGGTATATCATACATATTCGGTTTTGCCTTACTTCTGGTATATTCATTCATTTGCACTAAACAATGTAAGGGCATGACCACATACATTTAACAATTCGCCAGACTGAAATCTAATTGAATCACCTGCCTCCAAGGGCAATGATTTAAGAGGTGGAGATTCAAAAGCATTCAGATAAGTTGAGGAAGAGAAGTCATATCGACAAAATGTAACTATTACTAAACTGGAGCGCATTGGTCATGTACAAAAGCGAGAGAGTACGAACCTGCGACGACTGAAAACTGCATTCAGGAGAAAACTGGAAAATGGCAGAGGATCAGATGGTACGAAAAGACTCACGAAATCTGTTATAGATAAAATCCAAAAGTATTCTGGCATGGCTACTAGGAAAAATGTCAGCACCGTAGAAGACATGAGAAGCTGTTTGGGAATTTTGTTTCACCTCTCTTCACCAGATGATTAACCGTTGCATGGTCTGTGCCCTCCAAGAAGAGATTCATGGTATAGCAAAATAACGAAAAATTTATTCGTAAGCTGTCTATACCTTTGCGTAGTGGCGATCCTAAAAAAATTTCGATGATTTGCGAGATGAAGACTACTGAGGAAATATTTTTATCGACACACCCAATATTCTAGCAAGGCCATCATCAACATAATCTAGGCCACAATTCCTAAGATAGTGTTTATGTCAAGTAGTACACTGGAGTTTGATGCCTTCAGTGCAGTGAAAACGTTGAAAGAAAGAAATGTTGCAAGGTGTGAAGTCCTGTAAAAGACTTCTACAAACTGTTGGTCGTTGCACAGTGAAACAAATGTGAAATTTATATAAAGAAACACTTACGGATAGAGAGAGACATCTTGAAACAATAGCAAGATAACACAGACAAGCAGGAAAAAGGAATTTGGAAGATGAGATGGAAGAGTACGTAGACAGACCGTCATACGGAGCTGGGAAGCATTGACAACTTTAATGGCTGTTGCCCATGAGCTGTATTTTTTAAGAGTAAAGTGTACTTTTTCTCACCTTCTCGTTCCCAGAAGATATTCAAAGTTACAAAGTATACTTACTATAGTATTCTGCATATTTTAAAGCAGAGATTTTCTTATTTCCTAAATGTTAAAGAAGTTAGTGCGTTACATAGATTCATGTCCACTTTATACAAAAATACGTATTATCTCCAAAGCAATCAGTACTTTTAGAAATGGCTCTGTCAAAGTAGTTGGAACTGTGTAACCTAAAAGTCGTACATGTTTTTCATTTCTATTGCCAACAGTTTCTGAGGATGGGTACCTTTTACACAAATAATGTTGTGACGAGTTTCGACGGGTTATAGAGCTTACTTTGAAGAGCAAATCAAGGATGGGAACTGGAAAATTTATCCAACGCGGTCACAGAGTGTCGAAATTATAGGCCCAATGCCTACCACGAGGCTACCCTTTTGGCAGCAAACATGACTTTTTTTGCCGACAGACCGTAGACAGGACATCTCGCAATGTTGTTCAGCGATCGCAACTGATTGCCCCTGGACACGGTGCAGCCAGCTGCTGCGTAAAGGGTCCTTGAGCTCTATGAACGTGATGCTGTATTGCCTTGCTGTGTGATGATTTCTTACCTGGGTTTCCATCTGTAGTTTACGTTTCTCCTCGAACCCTCTAAAATCTCCAATGTTTTTCGCTATGCACGAGAAAAATGACCTGTAGATGGATATCCGTGTCCGAAACTATCGTCCACTGAGGCAAGAGAGCATCACATTCATAGGAGACAAGGCCACCTACGCAGCAGTTAGCTCCATCTTCTCCACTGGCGATTGTGGCAATCAGCAGTTGTCACTGAATAACAGACGACATTGCGAGACGTTCTGCCTGCAGTCCATCAGCATATAAAAGTCACGTTTGCTGCCGAAGGGGTGGCCTAGTGGCAGGCGCTTGAGCCTATAACTTCTGCGTTCTCTATCGTCGTTGGATGATCTTTTCGGTCACGGGTTCCTGTCCTCGATTTGTTCCTCAGGACACGCTATACATCTGTTCGAAGTTTGTCGCTATTTTTCTGAGACATCCTGTATACGGAAATTGTCACTGTGCACAACTGTTAACAACAAAAGTACTTGCTGTACGTTCTGCATTATAACAACAGTAAGCTCATTTGTTTAAAGATAGTTTCAACTTGTATTTTTCTTATAAAGATGGATAAATAAGTTTAATACACTTTTAATTAAGAAAAGTTTTTCATGTTTGTGAAGGTTGCTAGTTTCATTTGATTGTATTTGTGTGCACACAGCTTGAAGTGAGCTTTAGTTATTCCTCATGCAGTGTGCATGGTCAGTGTAAGTGCACTTTGTATGGGAAGGTGGGGTAAAGTGGCCATTCAAAGAGAAACTGAATTTTCACCAAACTATGGTTATCGACAGGAACTTACCAACCACAGTTTTTGAATATGCGTATCACAAGGTATCATACCAAATATTTGTTAGTGCAAACGAAAATAATATATGGGAGCTACATAAAATTTTCTGAAGGCTTACGAAGTGACCACTTTTCCCTACCTATGGGAGTAATGTGGTCAGTTCAATCGCAATAGAATCCCTTGTTTATTGTTCTGATTTTCAGACATACTTTCTACACATCTTGATGTCATATTACCTAAAACGATACCAAACGTCTTTGCCAGATCGTTTAGAATAGGGTTTTTGTATTGGTCCACATACGATAGAACGGAGACGGTTTAAAATAATGGCCTGCCGAGGTGGCCGAGCGGTTGTAGGTGCTACTGTCTGGAACCGCGCTATCGCTACGGTCGCAGGTTAGAATCCTGCCTCGGGCATAGATGTGTGTGATGTCCTTAGGTTAGTTAGGTTTAAGTAGTTCTACGTTCTAGGGGACTGATGACCTGAGACGTTCAGTCCCGTAGTGCTCAGAGCCATTTGAACAATTTTTTTGAACTTTTACCAGTTTTTCCGAGTGGTGTGTTCACTTTTCCCGATCGGACACCATAACGGCATTAGTGATTCACAGAAGAAACTATCTAACATAAACAACAACAAGGACTTACGTTTGTAGAGCAAAAAAGACATGGTTGAACCACTGATATGGTAAAAGGGTATTACTATAAATATAAGTGAGTTAATAAGACTAGTATAACTTACTTACATTGCATCAGACGACTGAAAATCTGGAAAGCTTCTACTAAAATATAACGGGACAGACTTCCTGTGTCAAAGTGACTTTCATCAGCGATGGTGCGTATTAGAACCAGTTTGATGACTTCTCGGTAGGTAGCAGCAACATTCAGAACAAAATATATACAGTTGCCACTTTTACCACCCCCAGCCACTTTACCTCGCATTCCCCTGCGGTATCAAATTAAAGTCATTAAATGTTGAGAGCACTAAGGCAGTGATGTAGTAGAACACGGTGTAGCTGTCCAGCTATGTTGTATTTGTGTAAGGATGCTGAGTGTCAGATCAATTGTGACAACCACTGAACATTCAGTACATTCAAAATCCATCTCTACAAAAGTTTCATACCAGGTGACCCATACTAGACGCCTGTTCTGCTACGTAACTTTATTTATCTGAAGAATTGAAACTGCATGACTACTCCCAGTAAGAAAACTGCTTGAAAGAAATATAGGAACTTGAACTGGGACCTTTAGATTGCACGAGCGACACTTATAGAGAACTAGTAAATTTGTGCACGCAAATCCTGTTTAGATGGCCAGATTTTATTTTCGACCATTATTTATTTATTATTTCATGTGTCTGTCATAATTGTTAGTCTTCGGTAATGTTATTTCTTCAATTTTTTTATTTTTAAACTGACTGCTTTAACTAAAGTAACGGCACAATTGAATGCCAGCTAGGTCGGCAATCCATTCAGACGTCCGCTGCGAGCTCCGGGCATGCCCACGCGCGGCGACCAGCCTCAGCTTTACGACTTTAATCCCTCCACGAGCGCGGCAGATGGCCCTCGGCTTATTGAATTTAGGTTTCTGCGAAATAAAGGAAATAAATCGGTATTTCTGGCGCTGAAGCGCGGGCCGAGGGTGACATTATCGGCAACTGGGAACTGCACTGGCTGTGCTGAGGTTCTAATAACCCTCCCGGCCTATTGGGAAAATTTTTTGCCTGTTGTACGTGAGAGGTAGTGAATAAATTACTGGAATATTTTTCATATTAAAAGTAACAACCGTTCTATACAGACAGGCTACAATGTTTTATGTTTCCAAAATAAATGCGAAACAAAATTCCGTGGCTCTCTTCTAGTGCTATAAAATACTATGGAAGAAGTGGCTGTAAGAGCGAACATTGACTTGTCAACTAAAGGCAACCTAGTATCGAGTTCCATTTATCTGTAAGCCGTGGAATGTTCAACACTGCTACGTGAAATAACGTATTTAACTACGTAATAGGAAGACAATATAGTACGGAATTTGTGGCAATCCAGGCGATAGAATACAGTACACTTTCCTCAAGCTGTCACTTTCGCAAGTAACATTTTTCCACGTTATTATCTCATTATTTACACTGTACCCTAACCTTATCTGGTCTGGTAAAAATGATGTATGTGCGTTCACTACAGCAGCACCAGCTAATAAATGAAGCACACATGGTGATTTTCCGTTGTAGCTTAAAATCATTTATACGGCTGGTTATTTACTTTTTTCAAATGTCAAGATCAGGGTCTCTCTTTCACGCGTAAAGAGACATACTTATTAACAAAAACAATAGCAATATACAAAGTAGTAAAAGTACGGTACTCCAGTAACGTCCGCCTCATTATCATTGTCCACTACAAGACACAAACAAAAGACGCACCGCGAATTATCCGAGTTGAACGGAAATCGGCAGATGTGATGAGCACGTACAAACAAAAAATTTCAGAAAAAACTGGATGGTATATTCAAGACAGAGAGCTTCAAAAATTCAGCAGGTCAAAAACGCGTTGGTCCACCTCTGGCTCAACGCAAGCAGTTATTCAGTTTCGCTTTAATAGAGTTGTTGGATGGACTCTTGAGGGATATCGTGCCTAATTGGAGCATGACATACAGGACATAAAATCCCGTCTGAGGCCTGCGATCATATTTATGTTAATAATTGGCAACCAATGCTGTACAATCGCAGTAAAGTCATGAGATAGTCAATTGACACTTTTATTAGAACATGTTACGCGTTTCGGGTTTACAGCGATCTTCAGACATCATAAACTTCAACTCCTTCCTAAACAGTCCGCAGCTCGTGGTCGTGCGGTAGCGTTCTCGCTTCCCGCGCCCAGGTTCCCGGGTTCGTTTCCCGGCGGTGTCGGGGATTTTCTCTGCCTCGTGATGACTGGGTGTTGTGTGATGTCCTTAGGTTAGTTAGGTTTAAGTAGTTCTGAGTTCTAGAGGACTGATGACCATAGATATAAAGTCCCATAGTGCTCAGAGCCATCTGAACCATTTGAGCCTTCCTAAACAACCAGGCGTACACCCTTGATAAATCAAAGAAAGTGTCCAATAACATGTGACTATAACTACGACACAAGCAAAGCTCTGCTTTCGGAGGCAGATGCTTCTACCAACTGAGCTACGCAAGCATGACTCACGACCCCTTCTCACAGCTTCAATTCTACCAGTACCTCGTCTCCCACCTTCCAAACTTCACAGAAGCGCTACCAATGGCCACCTATGCCACAGAAGACATTGACTGCGTTTCGCCTCAACTCCACCACTTTGGAATGTAGAAGACTTTCTCAACGTGAAATGTGTCCCTGACGGCTACTGTTCAACTCCTGCCACTAACACCATCGCTACCACCAGCACTATACTCATGCCGCAGGTGGTGAACTATCATATTTTATAATATACCAGTAACTCAACTCACCTGCCACTGAAAAAGTCATGCACACGGCCTATACAAAATTAACTCATTGATGCTCAGAAGTTTGAAGCTGTTTTAAGGGGCTCCGGAAAGGCTCAAAATCATGAAAAGTTCAATTTTTACTTTTCTGCGTTTTCTGAATCTGCAGACTATTACCTTTTAATAGATATATAATTTATTCAATTCCGAAGACTACAACTATTTTTAAATTTTTTTTGAAATGTGTTCTACATGGGCGTGACCCACTGTGGCGCTGTTAAACTGCTATCAAATGGTGTTATTATTAACGTCCGTGTTCATCAGGTACATTTTAGTGATGTGAGATAAAGTATGTGTTGTGGCTAACCTGTGATGGTTCAATATATATCGCTGGTGTGATTGACGATTGTTTCAGGTTTATTTACTCTGTCGTTATCTCGAAAATATTCGTAATTAATTCTGTTTCTTGAGTCTCTGTTTTGTTGAAGTATAATAATGAGTAAAAGTAAAGTTATTAGAAATCCTCTGAAGGCTTTTAAGAAAAGGAGAAATGTTGGAAAGCCAAAGGTATGTGTTATTACTGTAAACAATAAAGACGATAACCAAGTGAGTGAACCTAACCTCTCAAGTACACCTGCCCATAGCAGTCAAAGTGGGAAAGAAAATACTTCACAGAAGAAGCTTGGTTCAATGAGTGAAAAATATGAATGTTTTATGGCCTAATCGGATGTGAATGAAATGTTTGATATGTCGGTTCTCAAAGGAATTTTTTCAAACTGTGTAAGATGTATTCATTGTAGTGAAGTTGGTCTGGAACTCTCCATAATAAAGCACGTAGGACTTGCTAGTGAAATACAACTGAAATGTGATAAGTGTTCATACATGACCACCTTTTGGAACAGTGTTGCAGTAACTGCAACTGAAGAAAATGGTAGCAAAATCTACGAACACAACAATGAGCGATGCTTGCTTTAGACAAGGAACGCCTTCGGGCTGCAGACAGGGCTGTAAAGAGACTAGAAATACAAGCAAGAGTAACAGGAGGAGGAACAAGAGGAAGCTGGAGGAGGAGTTTGGAGAGGATGAAGATAATCCATCCTATGGACCTGGAATGCACTAAAAAGTTAATCCAATCGTTGTCGCCCGATTCCCAAAACTTTTATTTTCTCATACAAATTACATGTTTTCTAAGGATCTTCCAAACATATTTGTTTCAAACTTTCAGTAAATGTTACACAGTACCTTCTGCATAATTTAACACAGGCTTTTTCCCAAAAACTGTATATTTTTGAATATATAAATAAAAAATTGCAAAAAAATGTTGTGAATTTTCATTACAATTGAAAAAAAATCATCTTTAATAACTGAACTAAAATTTTGTAAAATCCCTGTGTTAAGTTGTAGCCCATATTTCAATAAATAATCTGTAAAAAGTTCAACTTCCTACCTCAAATACTTTGAGAGGAAAGATGTAATTTATAAGCGTTATTTTAACATTGCAAGTATAGGGCGTTCCGGAGCCCCTTAAAATGTTACGGCAGTTAAATTCTTTAAAGAATCAGTGGTTAACTAGTGTAACTTATTTTTATTCGCAACTGACGACATGAACTCCGTGTGCAAGGTATTGATGGCTTCTTTGGTGGACCACAGATGTTTAATTTTGTTGGTCTGACACGTATGTTTAATGTGCACTTAGCAAAGACTTTTTCCCCACATGCTCTGTAATAGGTACGTAGTTGTTACATTTGTTGCCCTCCTTTATCGTACCTGATCTTACGTTGCACTTAGCAAACTTAGCGAATGATAATGAGTGATTCGCGATAAGAAATGAGAGTGCACCGACCAAGATATCTACGAAGGAAAGATATCGTATCCATTCTAGCTAAAACCAGGAAGGACGGACGTGATCAAGCAGCCGAATGTTAAAGTTTTATGCAAGTGAACCATGGCCAGCTCGAATCATCTCCGATTTTTCCTGTTGTTGAGCCACAACACTATACAAAAGATTCGGTATGCTGATAAGTGAAAGACGCATGTCAGACATTTTAGTTTCTATATTTAATTGGTAAAAAATGCTCATATGAATCCCTGCTACAAAAGGCTAAGAAATGCCTACAAGTTTACTCATTTTTCTCCTTACTCCTCGCATTCTTGTTCCGAAAGAGGAAGAACCACGCATAATTTTCGCTGCAGCTCCATTATTTACGGAGTATACTTTCGGCCTTTGAAATGGAGATTGTTTTTCCTGACACACAGGCTGTTTCTAACCTCTCGTTACGTATTTTTTATTTTGTAACGGGAACCACGCACATAATCCTGAACATGAACTCATGACTGGATATGGACCGTACACGTTCACGAGTGATAAATACATCAGCACTCTCATTGCAAGTCTCGAGTGTTAGCCATGTTTTCTGGCTGAGAACCATTATAATGGTGGATGGGTGAAGTCTTTGATTACTAATCAATTCTGGGTCGGATGTTAAACTGTTGCCACTTCTTCTCTTCGAAATAAAAATCGTTAATTCCACCAGCCGAAGAAATTCCGTATAAAGAGTCGTCCTCATTCAAGACTTCAGAGAGAGGCTATACCTCTTACACATAACTAACTGCCTGGATAGCACTTTACTCATCCATGTAAATTTTGCGTTTCGGGAGACTACCTTCGATGGATCAAAACACAAAGGAAAAATAAGTGAAATGTATTACATCAAAAAAGCACTTAGACGTCCCGTAAGTCACTTCTAATGGCACATGGTACGACACAGATCAGTGATCGTCGCCCTGTGTAAAAACTTTGTGTTATGAAGGAAATACGGATACTGGGCTATCTCTTACCCTTGACGACGGTATTCGCCCCTAAGTTCAGTACCATCTGTAGTGATCAGTGTCGTGAAGATGCAGAAGACGATGGATAGCGCCAGATTAAAGACATCTGCACGAAATTTAGTCTGTAAAACTGTCACGATCTGAAATATGAATGTGACAGGAAAGCTGAAAAATGTGAAATGGATAATGCAATTGCTCAATCTACATACATAATAAGTCAGTGAAACGGAATAGAAACAAGGTATCCGATCAGGTTTATATAGGGTAATGTCGACAGCAGCTTCAGGTAACGACATTCGTAATGTGAGGTAATGGGGAGGTCGACGAAGCACCTCAGGGCATGGCTGAGTGGGGGTATGATGAGTGGATTACCATTGGACGCCCAGTGAAATACAACAACAAAAAAAAAATTCTCGATCGCGTTTTCAGATTTCGTTAGCAGCGGGTTTCGGCCCTTTCCTTAGACAATCTTCAGATTTTTTCACGCCAATATGGTGGCAGCATACGGTGCGAGATTCATAGAAGTAAGGATGTCACTGACGTTAGTGACTATAGAATGGCAGTGAAACAGCATTGAAAAACCGTGTATCTGTTAATCAGAGTATATCAGTACGTGTAACGTTGCTCCAGACAGCCAGCACACGGAATTGGAGGACACTGGGAGACTCACTGGTTGAAGAGCATCGAGTCCGCAGCGGTGGACTCTTCATGTGTACAGCACCATGGATGGCAGCGTCCACACAAGAATACATGTAGACCCATGGAACCTAAGGTTCAGCAGACGTGAACAGTATGGACAGTCATCGGTCCCTCCATCTGGATGCCGGCAAACTGAGATACCTCTATGTGATTCCGTGGAATTTCCCGGCATTATATACGGCAGCATATCCGTGAAGAGCATAAACATGAGATACCTCTAGCTGAAAAGGAACATGCTTCACGGCCATACCAAAATTTCCATATGTCGCCAACCACGTGTCTAGAACCTGCACTCGTACATCTACTATGTATTTTCCTGTACAGGGGAAACATTTTAATTGAAAGTCACTTCTCCGATGTCGGCAGTGAGGGAGCTTTGGGTCTTTCTACTTTTAATTTTACTGATTCGACCTTGTGGTAATTATTTTTTAAATTCTTTTGGTTTATCTTTATGTTAAATTATTTATTTGTGACTGTTTTATCCCTCTTTGTTTATTAAATAATTGCGATGCCTGTGTTGTTCAGAAGTACGAAGTAACGAACAACACAGGCACTGCAATATCGTATTCGTGCTGTGTCGGTACTTCGGCACCTATGACCATTCGGCTTGGCGGCACAGTCACGCCTGCTGATGGTAAATTTACCATTTCTCGAAACCGTTGCACCATTATGGAGAAAAGGGTATGCGATGGAGTTGGACATTGCGGAAAACGACCTTCATAGAGGCCACGAGCAACTCTTCCTCTACCGTGAACTTCGCCATTTAGAAGGATTGTGTCGGTGTATTTCACAGACTTCTACTGAACCATGTTGCTCTGACACAGACACGTGTATGAGGCGCAAACCAGGTCAGAGAGGTAGGACAGACGTCAAATGACATCAGGCGATACGACGTAACCAGCACCCACCATGATTATCCTGGTGTATTCTTACCTAGCAAATATGTTTTCAAACGCCTGTAGCATAGAAACAGTACATTTCTGGCCATGGCTTCTAGTCAAACTATTATGTACTCACTCCCTTCTACAAGTCCTAGAAGTTCGTAACGGGATTTTCTGAACACTTTGTACATTGAGCAATTGACAAGCGAACCAAGGATCTGTTAGATCAGGTTCTCCTCTTTAGAAAACGTAAAGAAACCTGAGGGGAAATCGATAATCGAGGCAAAACTTAAGAAGAAAATAACGCATTCATACATTTCCGGAGCTACAAGAGCAATACGACATCTTGAAACAGGACAATATAAAATTCCGAGAAAAATGGGCACAAACTACTGGGAAAGGCAAATGATATACGATTTGTACAAGAACAAAGTGGATACAATAAGAATGGATGACAAAGAAAGAAATGCTCTGATTAATGAGCGTAAAGCAGGAATGCAGTATTTAGTTCCTACTGCTCGACATGTACATCAGAAGAACAATGACGCAAGTAAAATAGTCCAGCGCTAATTGATTATAAAATTAAACAGAACATTAATGTTACGGGTCTGTGTGGAGATACTCTTCAGCGGAGCAGAGGGGGATAACGATGAAGTAATTCTTTAATTCTGGTCTAACCCCTACCGCCTTACTTACGTAATATTCTCAGGCAGTTCGCTGAATTTACGTTTTCACATGTATCACAGTGTTACAGGCAAATGTTGAAAATCGGATGGACTGATAATGTAAGGAATGAGGAGGTTCTGCGCTCTGTCGGAGAGGAGAGGAAAACGTAGAAAACAATGACAAGGAGAAGGGACAGGATGATAGGACATCTGTTAAGACATGAGGGAATGTCTTCCGTGGTACTAGAAGGAGCTGTAGAGGGCGAAAACTGTAGAGGATGGCAGAGATTGAAATAAATTCAGCAAGTAATTGAGGACGTAGGTTGCAAGTGCTACTCGAAGATGAAGAGGTTGGCACAGGCGAGGAATTCGTGGCGTGCCAAATCATGCCAGTCAGAAGATTGATGATAACCTAAAGAAAATGTATGCGACCCCATCCCCTTAAGACTGAACATAGGTGTACCTCCTTTCTATAGTAATGATAGTCTCTTGAAGTCTTTGTGTTCGTTGGTTCAGTTTCACGTTCATGGTTGTCCGATTCTCTGATAGAAGAGAAATATTGAGCAAAACTAAGGACATTGAGGTACATATCTATGAAGCAACTGTCTACATATCAAGGTTTTTAAAGATACCTCTGGAGTCTGTTCTCAGGCCAACGTTAAATGTAATTGTTAAAACGCGTTCTCTACTCTTAAAAAAATTAATATCCCTGTAGTTCAAATTCCCCCTAAAAGGCATCCCATACCTCAGTACTGAATGGGAATATACATAATAAGCTAGATTATTCGTCTGTGTATCACCTGTAGGGTTAGCCATGCGTAACTACAAGTGTAGCTGAATTAATGATGATGATAATGTCCCATACTCCGAGGAGCGTAGGGGACGATGTGGGAGAACCGAACCGCTGTACTCGGCAAGGTTCTGACGGAGGTGGTTTGCTGTTGCCTTCCGCCGACCGTAATTGGGATGAATGATGGTGATGAAGACGACACAACAACATCCAGTCACCTCAAAGCAGAGAAAACCCCTGACCCCGCCGGGAATCGAACCCGGACCCCGCGCGCAGGAAGCGAGAACGCTACAGCAATACCACGAGCTACGGACAGCTGAATTAAGGAGCTTCATTAATATTTTGTTTCGGGTTTTTAATCTTAAGATTGTCAGCTATCTGCAGTCCCAATAACGTGATACTTTCCGTCAGTAGCAGGATGTGCTTATAGACATAAGAACCACATGTCAGAGTTACCAAATCTTCGTCGCCGTTTCCAGTCTGAGTTAGCTTCCTTCGCCGGTAGAACAATCTCGGCTGGAGAGCGGAGTCGTACGTCTGCCCCGTGCGGCCTCCAGGTCCCCCGCACAGTTAACGTACGGCTTCGTCATTTGCGCTCGTATTTACGACCGAGAAAGGGAATATTAAAACGCGCCGGCCCGAAGTTTTGCGGAGAGGTACACACACACACACACACACACACACACACACACACACACACACTTTTGTGGCTTCGTAGTCGGCAAGAAAGAAAGGCGGCCAAGTTGGGGCGGCTGCTTTCCACTGCCGAAGTTGGCGCCCCTTCTCGCAGTCGCTGGGTCCTTGTGTGAGTGGCGCTCCTGTAGGCTGCTGCACAGCGCCACTGTTCACCTGGCATGGACTCCTACGCAGGAAACCGTATCCTTCGATGGTGGAAACTTCTCTGTATCTGCTGTCGGAAATCAAAATTACATCTACTGAAATGAAATTAAGACTATATCATGTACTTGATACATATGTAAACTTAAGACGGTTTGTGAAATGGTGGGAAACCAAACCCATCACTTAGGCAAACGGTATGGTTCGTCAATGAAAATATACCATAAGATCATAAATACTCTGAAAAATTCTTTCACAAGCCAAAGAAAAGGACAGATACTAATAAACTGCCATCGTGGTCAAACTAAATTCCACTTGTCGCGATGCTTGTACAGTTGCTACAAACTGACAGACAAAGTGGAATCGATCGTAAGCATTGACGGATGACTAAATTGTCGGATTGAACTGGTAGCACCAGAACGCATCTCCTTCGATGGTAGCTGCACAGCAGGCGGTGCATATCAGCCGTTGTTAAAACTACAGTAAACCATTGTTTTATAAAAAATCGAACTCCTATTTGTAAAACAGCTACTTGAGTAGTGATTCTCCAAGAGGATGAGGTTCCTACTCAATGGTCTGAAGATGACCATAGTAGTGGTCGAAACCGGTCACCTTGATAAATAAATCGTGATCAAGACTGTTTTTAATATTAAATATTTGAAATGAAATGTTTAGCCTTTGCGGTTGATATGGCACTAATAACTGAAAACCGAACAGACGCAACAGTTATGCTTTATCTGTTACACGAGATTGCTGAAAAGACTGGGCTAAAAATATCCTATGAAAAAGCCGAGTATATAGAACACAAACATAATACAGAAATGTTAATGAAATTAAAGTATGGAAAAATTAAAAATGATAAATTGAAATCCCTGGGGGAGTCTATCCAAGCCAATGGACTGGATAACACTACAAATAAATAAAGAACAAAAATTTTATAATTTGCATATAAATAGCACAAAACTACTACAATAAGAAATCAGTATCCATACAAGCGAGAATTAGACACTATAATTCAGTTATTAACAATTCGCCCCAATCAGACATCCGCTCCGGGACTCTCTGCTCATGACGTGATATTCTTAAATTACTCAATGCATACTACCAAAGAAAAATCTCACCTGCTAACCTACAGAAACTTAAAAAATGCTAACCATGACTCTCTTCAAAAGGATTGCTTAGACATCCCTTGGCATGATATAAGCAATGAACCGACTTTAGACGGAAAAATTCGGGAATTATGTCGCAAAATTATTGCTCTGTATGATAAACATGCTCCTCAACGCACTGTCAAGATAAAGAGAGCTCCCGCTCCGTGGCTCACCACTGCATTACGCCAGTTAATGAATAAACGTGATGCTGCACATAAGGCCTTCAAGCGTAACCCAACTCCCGAGGCGTACGAAGCTTATAGGAAACTCCGAAACAGAACCAAGCAAAGCGTGAGGAATGCCAAAATCAGACATGCCCGCTCTGTCGTATGCGGCATATCAAAACCTGCTGCACTGTGGAAAAAGCTGCGCAGTTTCGGTATAGGGAAGCGAAGATCTGACGCTGTTTATCAAGCGTCTGCAGAAGAATTAAACGATTTCTTCTCAACAGCTGTAAACTGCCACGCAGCGACAAATTACCAGCCCCAAGATATCAATCTCTCGAGAGACCAGTTATTCCTAAAACATGTTACTACCGGCACTGTACACAGGGCAATTATGAGAATCTCTTCCGAGGCAGTAGGAAATGATGGAGTGAGCATTGTCATGATTAAGAACGTCGTAGACACTATTATTCCAGTTATCACAGACATCTTCAACCTGTCTCTTGTCAGTAGTACATATCCTACTGAGTGGAAGCAAAGTTTAATTCAACCTATACCCAAGACTGACAACCCTAAGTCGCCAGGTGACTACAGGCCGATCAGCATACTACCTGCAATATCTAAAGCCCTAGAATACATCGTCCATGAACAGCTGACGGATTACCTCAAAACCCATAACATCCATGACGAATATCAGTCAGGCTTTCGAAAGCACCATAGTACAGCAACTGCATTAATCAAAGTAACTGATGACATTAAACACGCTATGGACAGACGTGAAGCTACCATCCTAACACTGCTTGACTTTAGCAAGGCTTTTGACACAGTGGATTTTAATATATTACTAATTAAAATGAAACAGCTGAATTTCTCAAACAGCGCAATACACTGGTTCGACAGCTACCTCAAAAACAGAAGTCAATAAGTCGTTTGTGCGTCGGAAAAGTCATCATGGAAAAACGTGCGCTCTGGAGTTCCCTGAGGCTCCGTCCTTGGTCCATTACTCTTCTCACTGTACATTAATGATATTTCTTCAGTGATTCACTCCTGCAACTACCATCTATATGCCGAAGACATCCAACTGCACACAAGTGCAAGCCCCAAGAACATTGCCGACGCAGTAGCGAGTATGAACGCAGATCTTTGCTCTGTTTCTCGATGGGCACAGAACCTAGGTCTGAAACTAAACCCCAAGAAATCCCAGGTCATACTTATATCTCATCCAAAGTTAATCAGCCGGTACTTTCGCGAAACAGTCCCTCAAATACTCCTCAATGGTACCCAACTACCATACCAAAAAACAGTAAAAGACCTTGGATTAATCTTGGAAGAACAAACAGTCACAGCTTGCCGGAAATCGCTCTCCTCCCTACATGCAATTCAAAGATTTAGAAAAATATATCCAACCCATGTTAAACAAAAATTAGTGCAAACACTAGTCTTGCCTAATCTTTACTACTGTGATGTAGTTCAACACGGCACAAATAGTGAAAATTCTAGATGCCGCGAGCTGGTGATGAATGCTTGCGTTAGATACGTGTGCAATATTCGGTTGTATGATCATATCAGTCCTTCATACTCCCAGCTAGGGTGGATACGCCCACATAAGGCACGCGATCTCCACACGATGTGCTTACTTGATCGATTTCTTAGCCACTGGTGACCCCAATACTTATCTTCTCACATTAAACACCTATCATCATTCCACAACCGCAATACCAGATCGGATACGTCTAGCATCTTGGCTGTACCTTTACATAACACAAAATCTTTCTCCGTGTCATTCTCCATGTCAGCCATACGACTATGGAACGCGCTCCCCTGTGATCTGCGTCTTATCCAGAACCACTCAACATTCAAGAGGGAACTCAAAACTTACATACTAGAGACGGTATAGCCACCATTGTTGTGCCCCTCTCATCTCTTTCTTTCTCCTCTCCATTACAGCTTCGAATTTCATCATTCTATTTCTCTTCCTCTAACCTATCTACCTCTTCTATATCTCTTTCACCCCATTCTATCGTCTTATGTCTCTGCTCGATGAGAATAACTCACAAACTGCAAGAACATAACGAGCTAATTCCTAACTAACAATAGGACTGACATTCAGAAAAGAAAAGTATGTTTACTTTCATATACATAGTCATTACTACTATTATTATTATTATTATTATTATTATCATCATTATTATTCTTGATTGTTGTAATTATTTTTTATTGTTATAGTTATCATTGTACTACAGTTATAATCTCTATTTTGTTTTCTTTAACATCAATACTGTATAATACGTTATATGTCCTTAATGTTCTGTAGAAACTGTAACTCGTTCAATCTGAGTATGCCTGGTTAGGTGTAAGAGAGGGCCTGAAGGCGCTAATCTTGCCAGGTAAAATAAATGCATGGATAAATAAATAAAATAAATATTAGGACGCAAGCAACATATGGATCAGTGTGGCCAACATTGAATAAGAAAGGCGAATTAAGAGAACTAGAAAAAAGAGAGAGAAACATACTGAGAAAAATTCTAGGTCCTGAGAAAAAGAATGAAAATACGTGGATTAAAAGTAGAAATGAAGATTTATACAAAAATACCGATCACAGATACAATGAGGAAGAGAGGGCTGAAATTTTATGGACATTTAAAAAGAATGGAAGAAACACGGATTATAAAGAAAATTTTTAATTACGTTACTAAGCAGAAAAAACTGTAGGATGTATGGAAGCAGTAAAGAAAGATGCCAAGAAAATAGGTGTTACAGAATAAATAGTGCTTGACAAGAATCACTTCAGACTACTGATACAAAACGGAAACTATGAAGAAGATGAGCTAAAACCTCGACCCAAGAGAGTGTGGACAGATGAACAGAGACGAGCAGTTGGAGACAAGATGAAGACGTACTGGGAAGAAAGGAAGAAAAAGAAACTCCATAATTCTTAAGTCGGATGCGGCCCATAGCTTGTCAAATTCATAAATAAAATATATAGTGACCTAAATCTGCAATAGAGTTTATATTTATGTATTCTGAGGAACATTTAAACAAGAGTGTAATATTTAAACAAAGATTAATCCCAGGTAACTACACAAGTTGTCTCCAGTATCTTTAGTACTCTGTGCTGCTAGATCACTGGATGGCCGATAAAACACAGTTCAACAACTCGGCGCAATAACTGAGTTCCTAGTGCCGACCTTCAACCCAGTAGGACTCCTATTAGTTGGACACCTTCACGGATCCACCAGGAAACAATACCACAAGTATCACAGCCAGTCACTGAGCAACAACAGGGACGAATTGCAAGTAATCAGTGGTACAGAGAACCCAGAAGCGGCAAAAAACACCATACACGTCGTCCGCTGAGACGACCGACCGACCACCTAACGGTCGTTCCTGATAAAATCACAGGCAAGGGGAAAAGGTTGCAGGTGAGTCGCCAACTGAAAGCTTGTACCAGAAATCACTTCAACGGACGCCAATACAATGGGCAGCGGGGGCAACACATTTTCGATGGAAAACGAACAGCCATCAGCCTCTCGCGGAACGGAGCCTTTGGTCACTTCCACACAACCGGCCATCCGTCATTCCGACCGCCTCAGCTCGGAGCCCCCAGAAGAGACTCGCACGCCGCGAAAATTCGGCCCATCGGCCGCGGCGAGGCGGCTGGGTAACAGGACGACCACAAGAGAAAGAAAGCAGAGGAAGTCGCTCAGAAGATAAGGCCACACGAGCCGTCACTACACAAGCACCTTGAAGGTGACAAAGTTGATGAAGATTATTTCAGAAGAACGAAAATTCCCTTTACTTTCAGGCCACATCTACAATGTAGAGGCGGTCTGATGTGCAACTGCTAGAAATTTTTAGCGTAAAGCGATCAAACTAGACAGTTGTTCGTATCCAAAGGTATGTTCAATATAGGTATATTCTAATATCGTGCATTATCATTAAACACAATATCTTCTTTATTATATATTCAGGCTGATTTGTCTTATTCTATTGTAATGAGAAGAATAATTCGATGTTTAATCAGATATTCATGATGATTTTCATTTATTGTTCCATCTCAATTACACTTTAAACTTCTGTTACATGTTTCGGTCCTCTGAATCATCTTCAGGCCTGTTTTAAACCAACCAATTATGTACCAAACACTATTTCACAATAGAGAAAAGAAAGAAATTGTACAGAAAAGGTGAACTTACGTAAGCAATTGCATACAACCTGCCTTTTTTACTTAGAACGACATATCAGGGTATTGTATTTTTCAACTGCGGTCAGTGATTTAAATAGGTAGACGTTAGAGGTAAGGGATAGGCGGGTGTAAGGGAAATGAAGTGAGGCTGATTGAAGGATGGGAAAGAAAGGAGGGAGGGAGTGGTGGGGATGCCATGAGCTTAAGAAAAGAGGCCGTGTTAAAATTATAGAAAGTGCAATTATATAAAATTCTCGTTGAGACCCTATTAGTGCACAACACTGTGTGCCTCAAATTTAAGCGGTACAAAGGGATGGGTGCCCATGCTATGGGGTCAACAAGATAGGGTCTTACACTAGAACTACAAAGAGTCAGTAATGTAAAAACCTCCTGTTACGATACCAGAAAGAAACTGTAAAACGGGGATAAAGTAGTACATTTTAAAACTGGAAATAAAGTAGCGAAGACTGAATAATCACCTGAAGGTATTCAAATTTTGAAATTTTGGAAGTATAAGGTTCGTACTCTAAACGTATAAAAATAAAATTGTATAAAGATCTTCTTGTTAAAACATTACAAGAATAGGCCTAGGACAATGGATGTATAAATAGTTAAAGACATAAAGACGGTCAAACTACAGAAGTACACTTATGTGGAGGACCAAGAACTGCATGAAGTGTCATTAAATATTATGAGTTAGAAAACTGAAACATGGAAGATACAAAGCCGTAAAAAAGGTAAAACACTAAATTATAAAAGTGAAACTATGTGTAGCAACTAAAGTTACAGGGACGGAGTCTGACTGTTGTCGTTAATTGCATTTTCAACCGCTTGGTGGCGTTGTGACGAGCGCAGTGGTGCTGTACGTACGGAAGCCAGTCTGCAACGCCGGCCTGCTGCTAAGACTGTGTGAGAATATTCTCGGTGTGTGGTGCTGTTGATCATACTTGCGCTGCGGTGAGGTGGACGATTGGAAAAATACGTTGTTAATCAAATCGTTCTGCTGAGTTGATGGGTTGCCAGGCTCTTACAGGCGGTGTGTAAAAATATCGATTTCTTCCAACATTGTCAGGAGATGCCCGTTTCATTCATTGTGCAGAACATCCACATGCGTGCCAGTAGTTCCAACAGTAAGCTTCGATGTTAGAAGATAGTCACCAACCGCTGTTTTATTACTGCGAATTGAAGCGTGCTTTCTGAAGCGTATTTTAAACGTTCTGCCTGTTTGACCAACTTAAACTTTTGAACCATTTTCACACGATGTCTCAGTCCGAAGCGAATACTGTCATTAGTTTTTAACCCTCTAAACAAACTGGTATAGCGAAATTGTCTATCAATAACCTTCTGACAGACGTTCTTTATAGCTCATGAGCATGTACACAAATTTCAGGTCTTAGCTTGCTGCCATTGATTTTACGCTACCTTTGTCTTTTAATTTTCTATAGTAATTATTCTGGAGACTGGATAACCGATGCTCACCGCAACTTGCCTTATAATAGCGATTCCTTTGTTCCTCTCATGAGCACTTAGTGGCAGTTTTAACAACGTATCAGTCTTCGCTACTTTATTTCCAGTTTTAAAATCTACTAATTCATCCCCGTTTTACAGTTTTATTCTGGTATCTTAACAGGAGGTTTTTACATTACTGACACTTTGTAGCTCTAGTGTAAGACTCCATCTTGCCGACTCCATAGCATCTCTGCGGATAACCAATCCATTGTACCGCTTACATTTGAGACACACTGTGTTGTGCACTAATAGTGTCTCAACGAGAAATTTAGATAATCACTCTTTCTATAATTTTTACACGACCTCTCTTCTTAAAATCATGAGATCTCCACCACTCCCTCTCTCCTTCCTTTCCCCTTCTCCAATCAGCCTCACTCCATTTTCTTTCCCCCCGCCTACTTCCTGCCTGCAACATACACCTATGTAAAACACTGACCGCAGTTGCAAAATGCACTGCTCTGATATGTCGTTCTGAGTAGAAAAGACAGCTTGCATGGAATTACTTAGGTAAAAACCTACTTTTATGTACAATTTTCTCTTCTCTATTGTAAAATATCAGTTGGTACACAATCAGTTTTAATTTGTTTTAGATCTGAAGATGATGCAGATGATTGAAATATGTACTAGAATTTAAAAAAATGAGTAGCTGAGATGGAACCATAAACGAGAATTATCCTAAATATTTCTTCTCTCCTGATGATTATGTCGGCTATACAGACAATGTTGAATCGTTCTATGTGTGGGAGGGATAGGTTAGAACGTGGTATTTTTTATCCAGTTTCCCAGTGACGCACAGATAAGGTTTTGCTGATTATAGGAGTTTCTTTAATGCTGTTTACATATTTATGGTCCTGCATGAGACCTTTATTCACTATTTCGGTATTTTTGCCCGCTCAGCGATTGTTTATACTGCATACTCACTTAAATGAACAGCTTCACTGAACTTGTTTCCCTCGACTGACCTTTTCTGATGGTACAACCTAGCACTCAATAAAATATTGCTTTGGGAAGTATTTCGACAAATGTCTTGTAACACTCGGGTTAAACTGGTTTCGTAAGGTAGTGCAGTTCTGGGAAAGACATTCAGTCTGAGCAGAGTGTAAATTGGCGTTCTGATAACGTGGAGCTCCCAACGTGGCAGTTTTCTGACGTGGCACACCGTCCCCCCATGAATACAACGTCCTCGTTAGCTATCGACTGAAAGCAGCCGAAACACAAGAAGAATCCAATATCCCGACAAACCGAGCAATTTGTGTCCAGGAACGCTTTAACACCGCTCGGAAAGTCTCGCGGCTTCTCCCCAAGCGAGAGATCGTCTGTCGGTCTTGTGTCACACGAACTGATGCATAATGGCTTCACCAATATCGTCAGTGAGAGTCAAAATCAGGATGAAAAGGTAACATAGACGATCGCGAGAGTGTTGACAACCAGAATCATTATATCAGACCTGAATGTGATGATCAACAATCAGCGTACATTAGTCACCACTGAATTGAAGTGCTATGTGACATCGCTGGTTAAAAAATTGTTTTAATACCGCTCTGTGGCAGGAGCTTCAGCAGTTTTTAAAGCTGGGATCCCCAAAAGTCAGGTGTTCATTACTGAAGTCAAGTTCCTCAGTATTCCACGATTTTCACTTATAAGTACTCAGATATATCAAGTAATCATCGAGTCCTAAACCTGTTGCTACATACAGTTGCGGAAGGGGTATCATCAATAGAGAACGCATGGTGGGAGGCTACGCCGGCCGTGGTGGCCGTGCGGTTCTAGGCGCTACAGTCTGGAACCGCGAGACCGCTACGGTCGTAGGTTCGAATCCTGCCTCGGGCATGGATGTGTGTGATATCCTTAGGTAGTTAGGTTTAAGTAGTTCTAAGTTCTAGGGGACTGGTGACCTCAGATGTTAAGTCCCGTAGTGCTCAGAGCCATTTGAACCATGTTTTTGGGAGACCATTCTAGATACTCTGGATCAGGTGTGACGGATCTGTACATCTCCAAGCACAAATTTTGCGTGTACGGTGGCTTCAGCACAAATAGACGCAGGGGCACATACTTAATAACGTAAGGTGAGTTTTACGTGCCAGTTTTTAACACTTCTCCTTTTTCCCTTTCTTTAAATTTCTGTATTTGCTTCCAAACATTATAGACTTTCGTAACCTGTTTTCAGTCCCGAGTTTGTTTTATTGTAAACATTTAACAGTGTTTTCTTGAAGTAGTAAATATCATTTCTCAAAAATTCTTATATTTTTACCTCAACAAGGCCTGACAGGGCACAATCTTTATGACATACTATCACTATTCTTATTTCATTTCGAAACAAAAGTTGCAGTAAGACTTACCAATTTATCACTCAATGCTTACCTCTACAGAGAATTCTTATTAAAATTTCCAGATTAGCGGAAGTTTCCCTTCACGAAATTGAGTAGGTGTCTAGTTTCTAATTACCTAAAGAAAACAAGAAAACAAAATCTTCCGCTTTGAGTCTATGTTGCAGAATTCGACTGAAAGCTTTGGCCTCTAAAGCCGTTATCTCTCCTTTCATTACGTGATGAGGATTAGCCCCTCTAAAGCGTCTAAGGCTGAAATAAACGTGACCCGTTTCGTAATTAATGTGATAATTGCCAATCTGTTGTGTAGAGACAACGGGAACAAGCTAATAAAGGAGTGGAGCTTGTTGCAGGAGCAACCGAGGCCCTTCTGAGAAAGGATGGGTTGAGGGGGTGGGAAGGGGAGGGGGGGGGGGGGCGAGCCCGTCTTAACGCGAGGCGGATGGCGGCTCCGCTCGCAGTGAGGGACAATGTGCCTGCGCGGTGGATCATTAGCGCTCCGCAGAGCCTGTGCCCGCCTCACCTCCAGGTGGCTGGCTGCCTCTGATAGAATGCCGCGGCTGCGTCTGCCCGCACCCGCCGTGATGCTGCCAGAGGCAGACAGTCCAGTTCTGCGTCAAAAGATGCGTTCGGATTTATGGCGCTTAACGACCTGTCAGATACAGCAGAAGGCCAGAAAAAAGGAAAAAGCTTTGCAGTGTACATGCAAGAGCCAATACCGAAGCATCAGGAATCTGTCAATTTCCAGGGATGTCAGAAAACTGATTCTCTTAAAAAGCAAAACTTCATCTGAGTTTCACAATAATTTGAGCAAAACGTTGAAAACATGGTTTCCCGATATAGCCATCATACTCACTGTTTGACTCGCAGTGTCTGGCACTGGTCGGCTATATAATTCCAGTGTTGCCTACTGGCCAAACCCTCTTCGATAGTTCAGCAATTTTCCAGAGTTCACATTATTCCTGGCCGATGGCTGCGTCTGGACGTAGCACGAGTGAGCACCTCCTCAACGCTCCTACTGGAGGACTTAAACGTTGAAACATGTTTGGCCAATAAACAATATGTTTGAGCAGCGAATGATAACCACTGCAGGCCAGTTCTCCAGCGTACTTACTGTCACTCTGTGCCCACAACAAGTCAAATACGAATAAAATGGAAACAAAGCCTTCCTGCGAAACTTGCAGAACTAGCACTACTGAAAGAAACGACATTGCGCAGACATGGCTTCCATCATCTCAAATTTGGAAGGTTTCGGATTTGAAATATCAGTGGTTGTCGAGGAGGGTACATATACTAAAATTGGAACGATACAGAGAAGATTAGCATGGCCCTGCGTAAGCCATTTGTCGAGGAGGTTACCGAGAAGCATTCCGCAAGTTATTCAGTACACCAAAAAACCGCGAATTTCATATTAATGAGGGTCCTAATTTTGTTTTCATTTCTCCAGAATGAGATTTTCACTCTGCAGCGGAGTGTGCGCTGATATGAAACTTTCTGGCAGATTAAAACTATGTGCCGGACCGATACTCGAACTCGGAACCTTTGTCTTTCGCAGGCAAGTGCTCTACCAACTGAGGTACCCAAGCACGACTCACGCCCCGCCCGCTAAGGGCGAAGGTCCCAAGTTCGAGTCTCGGTCGGGCACACAGTTTTAATCTGCCAGGAAGTACTGGCAGAAGTAAAACTGTGAGGAGGGGGCGTGGGTCGTGCTTGGGTAGCCCAGTTGGTAGAGCATTTGCCCCCGAAAGGCAAAGGTCCCGAGTTCGAGTCTCGGTCCGGCACACAGTTTTAATCTGCTGCAGAGTGAAAATCTCATTCTGGAAAAATGAAAACAAAATTAGAACCCTCATCAATATGAAATTCGCGGTTTTTTGGTGTACTGAATAACTTGCAGAATGCTTCCCGGTAACCACCTCGACAACCACTGATATTTCAAATCCGAAACCTTTCGAATTTGAGATGATGGAAGCACTGACCTATTAGTAGGCTGAGTAGAGTAGAATGATGTTTTATTTTAGGTACCTCCTCAAGAACTTAGCCACTGTAACTGAACTGTGTCAAGAACAAGAAACTTCAACCTTTCACTTTTTGATATACCCACCACAAATAACCTGTCTCAATTTTAGAAGAATCTACACCATTTATAAATGACGTTTATCAGTCGTCACTAAAGTGTGACTGGCTTAGAAAGACATTCAGTAGACATCAACAAAAATATTTCGTCGTTTCCTAAATAAAACAAAATGTGTCACAGATAGTAAAGCTAAGTTTTAAATCTAATCTTGTCTGGACAACTTCTTCTATTTTATTTAAAAGCTGGGGACCTGCAAAATAAAAAGAACAAATAAATAATTTTCTGTATAGTGGATGAGTAGTACTGAAAAATAGTATGTCCATTAATGTTAAATGTAGGTCACTCTGCCATTTAGGAAGCTGTAAATGGCCAGCGTGTAGACATTCACTTAAACTAATCATTCATATTTGTCCTGTAAAGTAACTCACTGTGCATTCGACGCCACTTCGACAACTTTCCTGACCCTAATCTGCCCCAGTTATCCAACTGCGGAAAGGGCACCTTCGGCTTAACGTAGAATCTGATCCACGTGTCGTCCCTGCTGACACTTCCCATCATTCAAAAGTGAAGGATAGATTAAAGGCAGACTCAAAATTTCCGTAGTTTGGCAGGAATTTGATCTGGCGGCCTCTTGGTTTTAATGAACACGCGTTACCACTACTTTTTCTTTTTCTATTTTTATTTTCCTTTTCACTTTATTCGTTATACAACCGAAGGAGACACCTCGGATGTAACTGGGGAAGCATCGAACTTGTAACCTCCCCACAAAAATTTTAAAGACAGAAATAATAAATGAATAGGAGCCAAACGTCCAAACGTAACCTCCCTGCAATTAAATTTAATGACAATAAAACTGATAATCGCAATCTGACTCAAATGTAAATTCTTCACAAAAAATTAAAGTCCATTCAGTGATAAGAAAATTCAATTAAACCGAAATATCGGTCTTTGGCCCTGTGTAAAACAATCAGAATTAAAGTCTTACCTCAGAATAACTGGATGTCAAATTTCTGCTCTTATATCTGCGCACGGCTTGGAGGAACTGCATTGCAAATAATAATATTCCTTTTTTCTGTGAATTTACTGAAATTTTTCTTCAAAAGAAGTGGAATGAAATGGGAAGTGCAACGAAATCTTTAGTTCAATAAAAAATAAAATTTTTTGAAAAATGCTTTTGAAATCAAAATTATTATTGGGGGACTTGTTGGAGATTGATTACAATAAATAAGTTTTACATTGTCTAATGATTATATTAATTAACAGTATACCTCATTCAGCATCTTGACCAGTGTTGCCGACCGCCTACATCACACAACCGCACTGGGCTGCTACTACTGACCGACCGCTCTGCATGACGACTATTAGCGTACTGCACTGCACGACTACTACTGACAGAGTACTGCCCTCAACTAGACAGAGCTACAGACTCGCAACGACTGACTGACAGAGTACTGCTCTGCATAGCGACAACTAGACAGAGCTACAGACTCGCAACGACTGAACGACTCGCAACGACTACTGACAGACTGAGAACCGCTCGCAACACTCGCGCGGTCAAGCGCATACTCTCTGGTCACAGATGCTACAATGCCTCGTCATCGCTGCTATGTTACATACGTGTTTCATAACCCTCCACTGGGGGGGCAAAAATTTGGCAGCGATGGTGAGTTTTTGGACTTGCCAAGCGCGGCAAAATTTTTCTTTAATTAACCAAATCCTACAACTTACAGAATATTTAAATGTTGTGCACACGCACTAAGTACAAAATATATCAGACAAAGGCAAAATGTGAATACAAAACATGGTAGCAAATCAGAAAAATGTATATACAAATTTTTTGACAGATAACAAAGTGCACAGGCACTGAAAAAATTCTTTAGCATATTCAGAACAAATAAACAGACTGGCAAAAATATTATGTTGACAAGTGACATGAGTGCACATGCACTGTAGTTCAGAAAATAAAAAAATGTATATACAATATAAAAGACAAGAGTGTACATATACTGTACTTCAGAACAAATCGAAAAATGTCTTTAGCATTTTCGCAATAAATAAACATAATGGCAAGAAAATCATGTCCAAAGTGCACATGCACTGAAAAATGTCTTTAGCATTTTCACAACAAATAAACATAATGGCAAACATCATGTCGACCAGTGACATAAGTGTACTCGCACTGGAGTTCAGCGAATCGAAAAAAATGTATAACCTACGAACAGAAATGATGTTACCAAAAAAATGATTTTCATTATGTGACAAGAATTAGGATAGGAAAGGGAAGGATTGCATCATGGTTGTAGCACTTTAGATTGCACACAGCTGTTCTGAAAGTCCATATCTTTCCAAAGAAGTACAACACCAAGTGACACAACTTGAAGTTCTTTTCCCATCAGAATTTATCAGTGTAGCCAAGACACTGAACTGTCGTAGTAATGTTCCATGTTCTCATTTTGGCAGTACATTAGGTACACCAAACAGTGGGACCATAATAACGTCTTCATTGCTCACGGTGGTGGACAGCATGTCGTGTCAACACCACGCTCTTACAAGGCACACCAACGTAGAATTAGTGCAAAAACCAAATATAGTGCTCCATGATCACTAGGATAAACAGGACAAATGGACATTGCAGTAATTTAGGGTAGTCAGCTTATGAGGTGAAGGACAGTAAGTCACATAATATTGACAATTACAGACTTAATTAGCAGTTTGTGGCATTCATAGCCCAGTTATTGAACATTTCTGTACCAAGTATGTAGTATTACAGAAAAATGTTCATTAATTGTTTTACATAGGATCAGTAGCCTTCTTTTCCTAGTTACAAAGCATTATGAAATAAATGCATTCTTTTCCAGTTACAAAGTATGGCATAGTTAATTAATCATTTGTCATTCCAATATAGTATTAATCATTAACCTTCTCCTAATTACAAAGCATTATTAAACAATCACATTCTTTCCCAATTATAAAGCATAGCATAATTAATTAATCATTTGTCATTCCATTAGTAATAATCATTAGCTTTATCCTAATTACAAAGCATTATTAAACAGTCACATTCATTTCCAATTATAAAGCATAGTTAATTAATCATTTGTCATTTCAATATAGTAAGAATCATTAGCCTTCTAATTACAAAGCATTATGAAACAATCGCATTCATTTCCAGTTATAAAGTATAGCATAATTAATTAATCATTTGTCTTCCAATAGTAATAATCATTAGCTTTTTCCTAATCACAAAGCATTATGAAACAATAGCATAGTTAATTAATTATGTGTCATTCCAATCTAGTAAGAATCATTAGCCTGCTTCTAATTACAAAGCATTATTAAACAGTCACATTCATTTCCAATTACAAAGTATGAACATTGAAAACAAGAGCTAATTAATGGCATAATTAATAACAATTCATTAAGTGACACTAATTATTGGCACTCAGTGGCCATCATGTATCGAATAGTATAAAGCATTGTTCCTCATTCAGTATTATTCAGATCATTACGAAGTCATTATTAAAAATCAGTTAATTACAGTCATAGCATTAATAATCACAGGCATTATAAGTAGTCTCATTACAATAAATAGTGGCAGTTATTAGCTAGTGACAAAGCATTATCTTAAATATATACTTTTTTTTTGTCTCATTAAGACGTCATTACTCAAGTGACATACTATTCAGAGCTAATCAGTATTATTCAGAATTTTCTCAAACTGGTATCACTACTTGGGACTGGTAATACATTATATTATTTTTTTTTTTGTTAGCAATGCATTGCGTTGGGATCGATAATTAATTGCTGAGACATAACACTATTTGCTTTTGACCTATTGCTGCAAATGAGGACAGGTAACGTCATTCGTCATGAGTCAGCTGTAGCAAGGTTATGTAACAAGGCAGTATATGTGATCATATTTATAAATGATAGACACAAATGGGTAAAAAAAAAAAAATGCAAGTACTGGAACAGGTATAATAAGTAACAGGTTTAGTAAGTATCATGAAAGTGCTTCTCCTGGAAAAAATACAAAATGGATTATTGACCTGAAAGAAGAAACGCACACTATGCTGAAAAGTAGTGAACTTCGAATTAACAGGTAGTGAAATGTGTATAAAAATGTGTTCCATAGCTGTCCTTTCCAAAACTTTCCGTCATCCTACTATGCAATGTAACACCTGCTGTCAAAACAAACTGCAACAAATACTTAAATAACTACATAGCCTAAATATAACTTCAACATTATCCTCATCTGTAAAAAAAAAACTTCATTATCAATCACTTCATTATCCACATTATCATAACTTCATTATTATCATCACCTGTAAAGAAAAACTTCATTATTCATAATACCATATCCTTCATCATTATTCATCAGTATTCATTATCATCTGCAAAAAATCACTTCATTACTCATTATACAACTATTCCTTATCTCTAGCATATTTCATCACTAAAACTAAGATGTGTAGTTCTCTCTGACAGCCTGCATCAATCACCTTGTATTCTGAAAGAAAAAATTAGTTAAGACTGCTATTCTGTGATGAGTATAGTATATTCTTGTTAATGTTTGTTAATCCTGATCCATTTACTTTTCCTCATAAAGTTATTGCATCTCCTTTCGTTTATTCCGTAGGTGAAATTCCCATTTCTGTTGAATTTATTTCTTACATGCATCATTTCTTACTGAAATGGATGAACAAAGATTAATGTCCTGCATTTAAATCATATACCCACTAAATAATGACTGGTTTATGGTGACACAATTAACCATACAGCATAACATGACAGAAAACGTAGTATGTCAAAGACATTGACAGTGTTCAGATGCAAAAATGTACACAGAATATCACAATGCAGCAGCAAAAGGAAAAATGTAAAACAGTCACGATGTTGAGATATCATAGGGCAAAAAAAATGTCAAAGTCGACTGGTGTGTGTTATATCTTAACTATTTCACAATACATACAAACAAAACTGGAGTACAATCATATACACAAAAAAGTGGAAAATGTGCACAGTCTGATGTGTAACGACAAGAAAAGCGACCTGCTAACCTTACCTTGCCGGGCACTTGCCAAGAAAAAATACGATAATCATCAGTAATTAGTCAGGTGAATTAATTGCATTAGTAAATGACATCATAGTGTGTTGAATCATACAGTGGTTTCACTCAATAAACGGTTTAATGTTTGAGATATGGTGATTGCCTTTCGATTTTCTGGTTCTCAAAGTTTCGACGTGTACAACATTGGGGTGAGGGATGCTGCGAATCCGATACGGACCTGCGTATAGAAGTTCAAATTTACTGCACTTACCTTTTAATTTGCTGGATAAATAGTGTGTACGTACTAATATCTTCTGTCCAACGTGAAAGTCGCGGCGTGTACAAACCTGTTTTTGCTGTCTTCTCCGGCGCTCTGCGGCACGTTTGATGTTGTTCAGCGCAATGTCAATTATTTCGTGGTGTCTTAGTCGCCTACATTTGGGTAATTTTACTAATTCTTTAATTTTGTTCGGTGGTTCAACGTTTTTCAGTATAACAGTCGGAGATAGCATAGTGGATTCATTTGGAATGGAATTAATTACATCTTGGAATGAGAGTATGTGTGTATCCCAATCAATATGTCTTTTGTGGCAGTATATTCTACACAGTTTACCAATTTCCTTCATTAATCTTTCACAGGGGTTCGAAGAAGCGTGGTACTTGGATATATAGATCGGAGAAATGTTTCTAGCTCGTAACATGCGTGTCCATACGCTACTACGAAATTGTGATCCATTATCAGAAATTACTTTCATTACATGCCCTACATGAGATAGAAAATGTTTTACAAATGCTTTCGAAACAGTTTTAGCAGTAGCTTTGCGTAACGGAGTGAAAGTAACAAATTTTGAAGTGAGCTCAACAGCGACAAAGATGTAGCAAAAACCTCTGTTACTTCTCGGAATCGGACCAAAAATATCTACAGCGGCCATATGTCTTAATTTAACAGGTATAATGGGATATAAAGGAGGAATATGTGAAGTGGTGTTTGATTTAGCTTTCTGGCAAATTTTACAAGACGCTAAAACTCGTCGTATACGTTTTTCCATGTTAGCAAAATAACAGTTCTGTCTCAGTATAAGAAAACATTTTCGTGCTCCGTAATGTGCGTAGCTTAAATGAGTGTACCAAATTAATTTGTTGACCAGTTCGTCAGGAATGCATAATAACCAATTGTTGCTATCAGGATGAGAGCGGCGAAACAGAATGTCATTGCGTACAGTGTAATGGTTCCTAATCGTAACATTTTTCCTATCTTGCCAAAGGTGTTTAATTTCTTTCCACACATTGTCCTTATTTTGCTCCTTTGCTATGTCCTGTAATGACGATGAAATAAAGTTTTCAAATGCAACTTGCTGAATGTACATGACACTGAAATTTGTTTTGCAGAAGTTGGTTGCTACGTCTTGTTGATTGTTGCCGAGAGAACGCGATAGTGCGTCTGCTATAACATTTTGTGTGCCAGGAATGTGAACTATTGTAAAATTAAATTCCTGTAAATAAAGTTTCCATCTGCTTAACCTGTCGTGAGTAAATTTAGCTGAAAGCAAAAATTGTATTGCTCTGTGGTCTGTGTAGACGGTGGTATGTCTGCCATAAAGAAAGTGCCGAAATCTCGTAAAAGCCCATACAACACATAATGTTTCAAGTTCTGTAACGGAGTAATTTCGCTCAGCAGGTGACAGAATGCGGCTTGCAAATGCGATGTTTTTGATTACTATTGAACCATCTTCTTCAATTTCCTGGAAAATATGTACGCCTAAAGCGGTGTTGGAACTGTCGGTGGCAATGGAAAAATTTCTAGTAAGATCTGTGTGCGATAAAAGTGGTGCATTCAACAGAGCATGTTTCAAATAACATTCTCGTGAGCAAAATTCTGTGTGTCAAAAGTAATGTTTGCGTTACTGTAATATGCAATCTGTGCTGTATCTGGTTAAATTCTGTCGTACGTGCTATTATTTACGGGAGGATGCTGTGACATATCCACTATTTGAACTGCTCTGTTAACTCTTATTGACGTGTTACGCTATGGATGACACCTATTGTCTGTTTCATTCATGATTATTTGTTGTTGCTGATGTTGTTGCTGCTCATAAGATCGACTGTTATTAAATGTACGCTGAAAATTGTGCTCATCATTTTTTACTTCTGTCATGATAGTAATTTCTATACGGCGCATTGCGATACGAGTTGAAATAGTGTGTTGTCTGTACGTAGTTATTTCTTTGCTGCCGTGCGTTACTATTTGTTGTAGCTGAGACTTTACGTGCACGCGGCGTAACATTAAAGTTTGGTTGACCTTGTAGACTGCATTGTTGGTTAGGTATGCTAAGCGGCTGACTTTCATGCTATTGTGGTGAAAAACATCTATTGTTACAAAAATGTGGTTGCGACTGCCGAAAATTTTGTATACTGATGATTACGATTTTATCTGTTAATAAAGTTACGGCGGTAGTTGTCATTACGGGAGTGCCTGCTGAAAATTGTCACATTCGGTAAAAGATTTGTCATATCGGGTTTTCAGTACAATATTTCTTAATTCTAGATAGAGCAATAGTTGAAGAGCAGTTTGGATAGATATAAAGGATAGTAGAAGAAAAGGCAGCAGTGCAGAAAACTAAAGATGAAATAGCACTACTACAGCTCGGGGCCCTATGCTCGCTACGGCACATATTCATTAAAGCGTAATGAATCCCCTGAGGTCTATTACGCACTGCAAATAAATTTCAGCTTTAGTGTTATAGGCAATAGCGGTAAAATTCCAAAAGTAAATCGCTGTATTCTTGCTAATTCCAGTTTCTGTATAATACGTAATGCTGATGAAAATACAAAAATAAATTGTCGCATCTGGTTCAAAGCTAGTTTCTGCATTACAGGTAATAGCGGTGAATGTACAAAGATAAATTGTCGTATACAGCTCAAAGCGTGTACCTGTGTTCTGTCATTATTAAATTCTTTAGATTTTCTTACAAATGCAAATTGCTCGAAATGTACGTTCTCGTCACTCAGTTTGATAACACGTTCAGGTTTGTGTGTGAATCTGTTCGTCTGTGTCATTTCGGATTTCAAGTTGCGTAGCTTTTCAGATTTTAAGTCGCGTGGCTTTTCGGATTTTAAGTCGCGTAGTTGCTGTAAATTGCTCACATTATACATGCTGCGCGAGTCTGGCAAATGTTCGCAAAGTGGCGGATTCTGTGACGTATTGGTGACTGAAATAGTTTTTAACTCTGTTACTGTAATACTTTCGTCAATTTGGTTGTTGTGTCGTTCACTTTTATTAACAAATTCCGTATTCACAGTGTGTGAAACTTCCAGTGACTTCAAATTAAACTCGTCGCGTATCTGTACTGCGTTTTTAGGGCATTGTTCGGTGACTGCATTAATTTCGTGTATCTGTGTTGCGTTTGCTGAACATTGTTCAGTGACTGCATTAACTTCGTCTTTATGTAATTCTGTTGTGCTTACATGTGTACTATTTAATTCTTGTGCAACAGTGCCAACCTTTTCATTACTGTTATTAGCACAAGTCTTAGTATTCACACGTAATTGTACTTTAGTGTCCTGACATTGTATGGTAACAACTGTAATCTGTTCGCTAGCTTGTTTGTTCTGTTCATTAAGGTTATCGTGTTTTTCCCTCGGCTGTTTAATACATTCAGAAAATTGTTTGTTCCGTTCTCTAAATTGTTTGTTCTCTTCTTCCAGTCGTTTGTTCTGCTTATCAAGTTTTTCATGAAGTTGTTTATACTGTTCATTAAGTTGTTTGAAATAATCATCCATCATTTCCTTCCGCTGTTTGAAATTTTCAATAAGTTCGTTCCTAAACTGTAGCATTATTGCTATAAATTGATCCAAAGTAATATTACCCACTCTATCAACTGTGCTGTTTGATTGTGTACCTGCAACTGTCGCGCTTTGTGTGACCATTTGGTCATTCTGCAATTTACAAAAAGGATTATCAGTCGGACCTACACTGTCACTCACTATTTCGGAATTAAATAAATCCGTCGTACTTTGTGTACCCTGTTCATTTTCATTACACAAATTTGTCTGTACGTTACTTGAGTTTTCCAAATCGGGTGTGTTAAGCTGGGTAGCGCTCATTACAATGGAGCGTCCCGCGTCATCAATTGTCGTCAAATTAACAGAAGAGACAATTGAGTTCGTTTGTTCATCATTAAGATAAAAGTCATCATTAATGGTTGTATTGCACTGATTGTTAGTGAACGCAGGATTGTCATCATCACACTGCGTGTCATAATTACTATCGGTCACGCTGTTTAAGTCGGTAATTTCATTCAAAATACCTCGCGATACACTATTCACAGTCTTTCGCGGCATTTTTACAATAGTCACAATTTTTCAAAAACAAATAAGCACAAATGCAAAAGCAACACACAAATACAATAGAGCAACAAATTGCCGTTGACCTGTAGAAAGAAAGTCACAATATTATTAAAAGCGTTGCGCTAAATCCTAATTATATCTAAGCAAATAAGAGCAGATATCTGACTGTTGTTCAAAAGACTCTCAACGAAATACGATCCTGGAATGGGCGTCGCCAAGTGTAACCTCCCCACCGTAATTTTAAAAGGGAAATGAGACAATACTTAATACAAATGGGAGCCGAGTGTAACCTCCCCACAAAAATTTTAAAGACAGAAATAATAAATGAATAGGAGCCAAACGTCCAAACGTAACCTCCCTGCAATTAAATTTAATGACAATAAAACTGATAATCGCAATCTGACTCAAATGTAAATTCTTCACAAAAAATTAAAGTCCATTCAGTGATAAGAAAATTCAATTAAACCGAAATATCGGTCTTTGGCCCTGTGTAAAACAATCAGAATTAAAGTCTTACCTCAGAATAACTGGATGTCAAATTTCTGCTCTTATATCTGCGCACGGCTTGGAGGAACTGCATTGCAAATAATAATATTCCTTTTTTCTGTGAATTTACTGAAATTTTTCTTCAAAAGAAGTGGAATGAAATGGGAAGTGCAACGAAATCTTTAGTTCAATAAAAAATAAAATTTTTTGAAAAATGCTTTTGAAATCAAAATTATTATTGGGGGACTTGTTGGAGATTGATTACAATAAATAAGTTTTACATTGTCTAATGATTATATTAATTAACAGTATACCTCATTCAGCATCTTGACCAGTGTTGCCGACCGCCTACATCACACAACCGCACTGGGCTGCTACTACTGACCGACCGCTCTGCATGACGACTATTAGCGTACTGCACTGCACGACTACTACTGACAGAGTACTGCCCTCAACTAGACAGAGCTACAGACTCGCAACGACTGACTGACAGAGTACTGCTCTGCATAGCGACAACTAAACAGAGCTACAGACTCGCAACGACTGAACGACTCGCAACGACTACTGACAGACTGAGAACCGCTGGCAACACTCGCGCAGTCAAGCGCATACTCTCTGGTCACAGATGCTACAATGCCTCGCCATCGCTGCTATGTTACATACGTGTTTCAAACTACAGAATCTTGGTGTCTAATCTCCTTTTCTATGAATCAGTATTAACTAAATTAAATTTTTTTCTTAATGAAACTTATGTAAAAAGAAACGACGTTTCCTGCCATACTGATTCATGAAGCAGGAGCTAATCAAAGTAATTTTTTGTTTCCGCATGAAGATACCTGGTACTCCCTGCTACTGATTGGAAATATAATTCTGCAGATGAGTCTTTCCTTGTGTGAAGTTGAATATTGTACTGTGTATGGAAAGAGAAATATCATAATCGGCATCTTCTGCCAGATGACCAGATAAAATACTTTGAAAGAATCTGGCTAAAATAATAAATCGTCGTCTGCTATTCGTGTAGTTAAATAAATGGCAGCGTCTGTCCCCAGTGAACTAAATTATATTTGGCTGTTAGTCTCTTTGAGATATCTAATGCTCCTTGTATGTTTTCATTATGTCTTAGGCCTCAGGAGTGTTTTGACTTGCGTGAAACTAAATATTCTTCTTCATATTCAGAATTATATTTAACAATATGTATGACATAAAGTCTGTAAATGAGTCCGCGCTCATGTTTGGCGCTTTATCTGTAAAAGTTCGTCTTGATCACATAAATTGTACGTATAATTCACAATTACTGGTTCGACCAATGCCTTCTTCAGATCTGTTACAAATGGAAAAATAGTAGTGTAACGCTTAATTAGCTGAAACAAAATCCACAACAGATCTAGTGACACATAAGAAAAATAATAAATAAGAGAATATTAACATAATTAACAGATGTCCATACCAACCATACACCCCATCAAAATATTCTGATATAAGTATCAATGACTGGGTGTTGTGTGATGTCCTTAGGTTGGTTAGGTTTAAGTAGTTCTAAGTTCTAAGGGACTGATGACCATAGATGTTAAGTCCCATAGTGCTCAGAGCCATCTGAACCATTTTTTTAAGTATCAACGTCAATACCTGCACACCCAGGTACATAGTAAGTGCGGGCGAGGGTATCGGTGCGTCCTGTATTCAAACGAGAAACTGATGCCAGTGGAGGGCAGTAATGCCAGGGTACATAAGTAGTATCGTAAATTCAATAGTTAAAATGCAGTATGCGTAGTCATTAATTAATATTACTTCATACGGCAAAATTTGCCTGTGATAATAAAACATGAACTGACATAAAATACATGGATATAAAATTCATATTTAAATACACATAAACGTTTAGAGTAGTAACAGAAAACTTCATGTTTGGCAAAGTAAATAATACCTATGTGTTAAAAAGTCAGAATAAAAAGTTTAGAAACAAAATCACATCTATAAATCAGTCGTTCCAACGGAATATCGTCTTCTCCCAGAGCCTTGTTTCGACTTGGATCTTTCAGAGCTTTGTCATATTCTTCTCGCGATATCATATATCCCTCTTCATCTTCATCTACGTCCATTTCCCTTCCTACAATATTGTCTTCAAGTTCATCTTCTCTGTGTAGACCCTCTAAATAATCCTCCCACCTTTCAGCTTTCCCATCTTTGCTTAGGACTGGTTCCCCCTCCTAGCTCTTGATATTAACACAGCTGTTTCCTTTTCTCCAAAGGCCTCTTCAATTTTCCTGTAGGCGGTATCTATCTTTTCCCTAGTGAAATATGCTTCTAAATCCTTACATTTGTCTTCAAGTCATATCCGCTTAGCAATTTTGCACTTCCTGTCAATCTCAAATATTGAACACTTTTATTCCCTTTCCCTTGTTTCATTTGTTGCATTTTTAAATTTTCTCCTTTCATCAGCTAAATTCAGTGTCTCTTGTGTTATTCAAGAATTCCTACCAGGCCTTGTCTTTTTACCTGTCTGATCCTCCGTTGCCTTCACTCCTTCGACTCTTAAAATTACCCATTCTTCTGCTGTATTGTTTTCCCCCTGCTCTAGTCAACTGTTGTAGAATGCTCCCTCGGAAGCTCTAAACAACCTCTGGTTCTGTCAACTTATTCAGGTCCCATCTCCTTAATTTCCTACATTTTTCCAGTTCTTCAGTTTTAATCTACAGTTTTAATGTCCAATACAATGTGGTCCGAGTCCACATATGCCTCTGGAAGTGTCTTACAGTTCAAAATGTGGTTCCTAAATCTCTGAATGTCATTGAAGCAACCTGAAACCTTCTTTTATGGTTGTTAAACTAAGCGTTAGCGGTGATTAAGTTATGCTCTGTGCAAAATTCTACCAGGCGGCTTCCTGTTTCATTCTTCATCTCGAGTTCACATTCACCCACTATTTTTCCTTCTCTTCCTTTCCCTGTTGTCGAACTCCAGTCCCCATCACGATTAAATTTTCGTCTCCTTGAACTATCTGAATAATTTCTTTTACTTGATTATGCATTTCTTCAACCATTTTGTCATCTGCGGAGCTTTTTGGCATGTAAATTTGTACTGCTGTGGTAAACGTGGGCTTCATGTCTATATTGGCTACGATAATGCTTTCACTACGCTGTTCATAGTAGCTTACCCACACTCCTATTTTCTGATTCGTTATCAAACCTAAACCGCATGACACCTTTTTGATTTTGTGTTTATAACCCTGTATTCATCTGACCGGAAGTCCTGTTCCTCCTGTCACTGAACTTCACTAAGAGCTACTCTAACTAACTTAACCTATCCGTTTCCCTTTCAAAATTTTCTAGCGTACCTGTCCGATTAAGGACTCTAACACACCATTCTCTGTTCCGTAGAATGCCAGTTTTGTTTCTTCTGATGACAACATTCCCCTAAGTAGTCCCTGTCTGGACATCCGAATGGACTATTTTACTCTGGAATATTTTACCCAAGCGGACGACATCATCATTAACCATACCGTTGAGCTACATATCTTCGGGAAAAATTACAGCTGTAGTTTCCCCTTGCTTCGCAGTATCAGCGCAACAAGGCAGCTGCGCGTTTCATCTTTTTAACAACAGACTGTTGCCCCTCCAATTTCCGAAAAAAGATGCTGCCCCTCTTCAGTAACCACGTGATTGTCTGGCCTATCAACACATACCACTCCGCTGTGATAGTGCATGCAGTACCGCTGTCTGTATCACTACGGCATGCAAGCTACCCCAATCGACGGCAAGGTCCGGGGTTCATAACGTTAAGTAAAATTAAAATTATTTAGGAAAAAAGTTTAAAAAATTACACAAAACCATGTCTTTCAGAAATTGCATTTCGCTAGACTCATAACAAAACATGCAATGTCCTGTAAATAGTTCCTTGCTATTGTCGAGATATGGCGTTCCAACTCCCCTTAAATATCCGGGAAAATGGTGCTTGGTTTTTTTCCCCTTCTGTTAAAATGAAGAAAATCGTGTGTCCTTTTAACCAAATCGTCACATTTCTTGCAGCGTACAGTCTATCAGAAGTGCATTTATCAGCAGGTATTACGTTTTCTGGCGTGGTTTTATTTATAACTGCAAGTTTATGTTCCTCAAAATCCCATATCTCCCCTCAATTTGTACACACGAAAATATGTTCGTCACTGTTCATAATTTAAATATTATGCCACAAAATAACAGTAACTAGACGAAAGTGAAGCCTTGTACCAAGATGCCTTGTTAAAAAGATGAAACGCATGTGTGTGTGTAAATAAAAAAAGTTCATAAACAATTATTCATTACCAGCTATGTGTATTTCTCAATTTTTTCCAAGCCATTGGCTCTACGAGACAGTGCATTCATTAAGGATTAACCCACCTCCAGATGACGAGTTGCGTTGGCCCTGTCAGCTAGCCCAGAGGGCCTGCGAGATGCTTGTAACAGTTTCCACAACGAAACTTTGTCTCGAAACCTGGCAGAAAATCCAAAGAGATTGTGATCATATGTGAAGTACGTTAGCGGCAAGAAACAATCAATGCCTTCTCTGCGCGATAGCAATTGAGATACTATCGAAGACAGTGCTGCCAAAGCAGAGTTACTAAACACAACCTTCCGAAATGCCTTCACAAAAGAATACGAGATAAATATTCCAGAATTCGAATCGAAAAAAGCTGCCAACATGAGTAACGTAGAGGTAAATATCCTCGGAGTAGTGAAGCAACTTAAATCACTTAATAAAAGCAAAGTCTTCTGGTCCAGACTGTATACCAGTTAGGTTCCTTTCTGAGTACACTTATGCATTAGATCCATACTTAACAATCATATACAACCGTTCGCTCGACGAAAAATCCATGCCCAAAGACTGGAAAGTTGCACGGGTCACACCAACATTCAAGAAAGGTAGTAGGAGTAATCCACTAAATTACAGGCCCATATCGTTAACGTCGATATGCAGCAGGATTTTGGAACACATATCGTGTTCAAACATTATAAATTATGAACTGCTTTCCTAAATGCAATTTCTGAAAGACATGGTTTTGTGTAATTTTTTAAACTTCTTTCCTAAATAATTTTAATCATACTTAACATTATGAACCATGGGTCTTGCCGTCGATTGGGGTAGCTTGCATGTCGTAGTGATATAGACAGTGTGTAAGTAGGCTGTCTAGATTTTTATATTGGTAACGCCACGTAGCGCTCTTTATAGTATCGAAAATAATTTTTGATACTATAAAGAGCGCTACGTGGCGTTACCAATATAAAAACCTAAAGTATTCAAACATCATGAATTCATATATGTCTATTGACACACAGTCAAAATGGGTTTAGAAAACATTGTTCCTGTGAAACACAACTAGCTCTTTATTCACATGAAGTGTTGATTGCTATTGACAAGGGATTTCAGATCGATTCCGTATTTCTGGATTTCCGGAAGGCTTTTGACACTGTACCATACAAGCGGCTCAAGCAGCTTGTAGTGAAATTGCGTGCTTATGGAACATCGTCTGAATTACGTGACTGGATTTGTGATTTCCTGTCAAAGAGGTCACAGTTCGCAGTAATTGACGCAAAGTCATCGAGTAAAACAGAAGTGATTTCTGGTGTTCCCGAAGGCAGTGTTATAAGCCCTTTGCTGTTGCTTATCTACACTCCTGGAAATGGAAAAAAGAACACATTGACACCGGTGTGTCAGACCCACCATACTTGCTCCGGACACTGCGATAGGGCTGTACAAGCAATGATCACACGCACGGCACAGCGGACACACCAGGAACCGCGGTGTTGGCCGTCGAATGGCGCTAGCTGCGCAGCATTTGTGCACCGCCGCCGTCAGTGTCAGCCAGTTTGCCGTGGCATACGGAGCTCCATCGCAGTCTTTAACACTGGTAGCATGCCGCGACAGCGTGGACGTGAACCGTATGTGCAGTTGACGGACTTTGAGCGAGGGCGTATAGTGGGCATGCGGGAGGCCGGGTGGACGTACCGCCGAATTGCTCAACACGTGGGGCGTGAGGTCTCCACAGTACATCGATGTTGTCGCCAGTGGTCGGCGGAAGGTGCACGTGCCCGTCGACCTGGGACCGGACCGCAGCGACGCACGGATGCACGCCAAGACCGTAGGATCCTACGCAGTGCCGTAGGGGACCGCACCGCCACTTCCCAGCAAATTAGGGACACTGTTGCTCCTGGGGTATCGGCGAGGACCATTCGCAACCGTCTCCATGAAGCTGGGCTACGGTCCCGCACACCGTTATGCCGTCTTCCGCCCACGGTACAACATCGTGCAGCCCGCCTCCAGTGGTGTCGCGACAGGCGTGAATGGAGGGGCGAATGGAGACGTGTCGTCTTCAGCGATGAGAGTCGCTTCTGCCTTGGTGCCAATGATGGTCGTATGCGTGTTTGGCGCCGTGCAGGTGAGCGCCACAATCAGGACTGCATACGACCGAGGCACACAGGGCCAACACCCGGCATCATGGTGTGGGGAGCGATCTCCTACACTGGCCGTACACCACTGGTGATCGTCGAGGGGACACTGAATAGTGCACGGTACATCCAAACCGTCATCGAACCCATCGTTCTACCATTCCTAGACCGGCAAGGGAACTTGCTGTTCCAACAGGACAATGCACGTCCGCATGTATCCCGTGCCACCCAACGTGCTCTAGAAGGTGTAAGTCAACTACCCTGGCCAGCAAGATCTCCGGATCTGTCCCCCATTGAGCATGTTTGGGACTGGATGAAGCGTCGTCTCACGCGGTCTGCACGTCCAGCACGAACGCTGGTCCAACTGAGGCGCCAGGTGGAAATGGCATGGCAAGCCGTTCCACAGGACTACATCCAGCATCTCTACGATCGTCTCCATGGGAGAATAGCAGCCTGCATTGCTGCGAAAGGTGGATATACACTGTACTAGTGCCGACATTGTGCATGCTCTGTTGCCTGTGTCTATGTGCCTGTGGTTCTGTCAGTGTGATCATGTGATGTATCTGACCCCAGGAATGTGTCAATAAAGTTTCCCCTTCCTGGGACAATGAATTCACGGTTTTCTTATTTCAATTTCCAGGAGTGTATATAAAGGATTTCGGAGACAATCTGAGTAGCCGTCTTAGGTTGTTTGCAGATGACGTTGTCATTTATAGACTAATAAAGTCATCAGAAAATCAAACTAAATTGCAAAAGGATTTAGAAAAGATATCTGAATGGTGCGAAAACTGGCAGTTGACCCTAAACCAAGAAAAGTGTGAGGTCATCCACATGAGTGCTAAAAGGAATACGTTAAACTTCGGTTACACGATAAATCAGTCTAATCTAAAAGCCATAAATTCAACTAAATACCTAGGTATTACAATTACAAACAACTTAAATTGGAAGGAACACACTGAAAATGTTGTGGGGAAGACTAACCAGAGAGTGTGTTTTATTGGCAGGACACTTAGTAGATCTGTTACATTTTCTAAGGAGACTTCCTTCACTACGCTTGTCCATCCTCTTTTAGAATACTGCTGCGCGGTGTGGGATTCTTACCAGACAGGACTGACGGAGTACATCTAAAAACTTCAAAGAAGAGCAGCACGTTTTGTATTATCGCGACATACGGGAGAGGGTGTCACTGAGATGATACAGGATTTGGGCTGAACATCATTAAAAGAAAGGCGTGTTTCGTTGCCAGGGAATCTTCTCACGAAATTCCAATCACCAACTTTCTCCTCAGAATGCGAAAATATTTTCTTGACACCGACCTACATGTGGATGGTTCAAATGGCTCTGAGCACTATGGGACTCTACTGCTGAGGTCATTAGTCCCCTAGAACTGAGAACTAGTTAAACCTAACTAACCTAAAGACATCACAAACATCCATGCCCGAGGCAGGATTCGAACCTGCGACCGTAGCGGTCTTGCGGTTCCAGACTGCAGCGCCTTTAACCGCACGGCCACTTCGGCCGGCTACATGTGGATGAACGATCACCACGATAAAATAAGGGAAATCAGAGCTCGTACGGAAAGATATAGGTGTTCGTTCTTTCCGCGCGCTACACGAAGTTGGAATAATAGAGAATTGTGAAGGTGATTCGACGAACCCTCTGCCAGGAACTTAAATGTGATTTGCAGAGTATCCATGTAGATGTAGAGCGGCTCCCGGCAACGCAGGGCCGCTTCGAGCTCACTGGCAGCCGGCCGGTGTAGCCGAGCGGTTCTAGGCGCTTCCGTCTGGAACCGCGCGACCGCTACGGTCGCAGGTTCGAATCCTGACTCGGGCATGGATGTTTATGATGTCCTTAGGTTAGTTAGGTTTAAGTAGTTCTAAGTTCTAGGGGACTGATGACCTCAGATGTTAAGTCCCATAGTTCTCAGAGCCATTTTTTGAGCCATCTGAACCATTTGAACTTTTTTTTTTAGCTCACTGGCGCTGCGCGGGCCAGCCAATCTGAGGTACGCTGCCGCGGCTTGGCAGTGCGCAATGCGCGCCGCTTCTTCTAGTGCGCCAGTGGCATCCAGAGGTAGTTCCAAAACCGCTGGTTCGAAGGAGTTTATAAAAATCAGTATTTGTTAAACATTTCGACATTTTGAAATTCAAACCCTTTCCTAGAACCGACAAAGCCATGTAGTGCAAAGATATCGCTGTGAGATACATCACAAAAAACAAGGTGTAATATCTTACTACATGACATGGAAACACTCAAGATTAGCAAAGTGCTATGCAGTGCTTGAAATCACGGCATGCTGACCAGTCAAAATATCAATAATTGTCCAGAATATTACCCCTAAATTATTTGGGCAAATACCAATGATGAAAGACCCATTTCTGTATTAACACCAATCTTAAATGCTTTGTTAAATGTGATTTGTTTTAGAATGCTGGATCACATACCCAGATATGAGATACTTAGTTACAGTGTCGAATCCTGTGGGTCCTCTGCACTAAGTACAAACATATCATTTCACTGATCGTACTTTAAAGTATCTGAATGACAAGATTTCATCCACAGAGTTATTTTTTGTGATCTGCACGAGCCATTCATCTACATCTTCATGCATACAGTGCAAGCTACCAGACGGTGCGTGGCAGAGGTTACCAAGTACCACTGGTAACCGTTTCCTTTCCTGTTGCTTATATCTCATCCTCGTGTTCCTTATGCGAAATCTATGTTGGTGGCATGACATTATCCTTTTGATTTTCAAGGTACAATGACTAAGTGGATCACTTCATATTTAACTAACTGCAATTAAAGCTTCAGGCTAGACAGCTCATGCACTTTTCATTACGAATATTCTTCAGAGTGGTGACAAATTTTTAGTCATGTTCCACAAGGTTGCCGGCCGGTGTGGCCGTGCGGTTCTAGGCACTCCAGTCTGGAACCGCGTGACCGCTACGGTCGCAGGTTCGAATTATCCCTCGGGCATGGATGTGTGTGATGTCCTTAGGTTAGTTAGGTTTAAGTAGTTCTAAGTTCTAGGGGACTGATGACCACAAATATTAAGTCCCATAGTGCTCAGAGCCATTTGAACCATTTTTTTCCACAAGGTTCGCTATTGGATTAACTCTCTTCGCTTTATTTGCAAACAACCATCAGTCTCACACTGATACAGCACTGACGATAAAAGCATCATACCCAAACCCAATAACACCTTACAGGAGAATAAACGCAATATGGAGAAGACTTATAACTGTCCTGCATATGGCCTGCCACTTACAAGAAAGAGTTACTGATTTTTGTACTATGAATGCATGATGTATTGCGATCAATAAACGAAAAGCATGGGGAAAGGAAATGCACAAAACAATGTTCACGAATTTTTGGTATGCATACCTATCAGAACTTGAATGGGAAATCATAAATCATACATTTACTCAAACGCCTAATTTCTGCATTTCAGATAGATTGCCTCCAAACTGGACACCATGCTGTACCTCCGGGCACCCTCGCTCTTTTTTGTGATTATATTTGGAGACAAGCTTTCTTCATTGAAACTTACTGCTACTGAATGTTGCTGGCGATTGTTGATGTCGCGGTAAAGATAACAGGAATTAGTTCAAAAAATGGTTCAAATGGCTCTGAGCACTATGCGACTTAACTTCTGAGGTCATCAGTCCCCTAGAACTTAGAACTACTTAAACCTAACTAACCTAAGGACATCACACACATCCATGCTCAAGGCAGGATTCGAACCTGCGACCGTAGCGGTCGCTCGGCTGCAGACTGTAGCGCCTAGAACCGCACGGCCATTCCGGCCGGCAGGAATTAGTTAATGAGTGAACTAATTACTGGGAGGAAGATGCTTGCATGCCACAACAAAGTGCTGGGCAGCCATATTCCAGTCAGACTATTTCTAGATCTTTCGGAAACTGGTCACAAGAACGGATCCAGTGGCAACAGAACTAAGTGAAAACAACGTGCATTGATTAGATCTCCCGTAGCGTTGCTATCGTTCTCACGAACAGAGAACGCAGAATATAGGTCGAGCCATTTGCGTGAAGACGAGGCCCTTGCTGTGTATAGCGCGTGTGGAAAACTGGCCAAAACCACGACGCCTGGCAGCGGTCCGTGGACGACAGCCAAATCACGCCACCCGTCTACTTTCACACGCTCCGCTCGTCCGGCGTGCTGCGAGAGGGGCATTTCAGATGAACTTCTTACATTAGCTTCTAAGGCTGTCATAACCCTGAATCACTGTTCAGTAGCTGAGGTCTGACTTTCGGCTGCAGTATGACGCACATTTATGTACATGCTATGGGGGATCACAAGAACGCAGTATGTTTGACAATGCGACAACCCGCCCCACAGTTGTTTGTTGACGTCTGAAAGCTGCTTATGGGGAGTTGATGTGGCCCTGTACAGACGTAGTGGATCACGGCATTGTCCGTTGTCTAGTTAGTTCTTTAGGTAAGGAGCACAATTTCGTAGCATACTAAAATGGTGAACGAAACGTTTTGATTCATTTTCCAAGAAACCATCCCGACATTCGCTGTAAACAGTTCAGCAGGACCATGGAAACACGAACCAGGATCAATATAAAATTTGTCTTGATGAAAAATTTATAAAATGAAGTCCTGTTTCGTTCCTCACACAGCCATCTTCAGACAGTTAAAATATTGTAACAGTGAATAACACATACTGAGTCATAAGTGAGTTTTAATGACACAGTGCCGGCCCACAGTTGTTTGTTGACGTCTGAAAGCTGCTTATGGGGAGTTGATGTGGCCCTGTACAGACGTAGTGGATCACGGCATTGTCCGTTGTCTAGTTAGTTCTTTAGGTATGGAGCACAATTTCGTAGCATACTAAAATGGTGAACGAAACGTTTTGATTCATTTTCCAAGAAACCATCCCGACATTCGCTGTAAACAGTTCAGCAGGACCATGGAAACACGAACCAGGATCAATATAAAATTTGTCTTGATGAAAAATTTATAAAATGAAGTCCTGTTTCGTTCCTCACACAGCCATCTTCAGACAGTTAAAATATTGTAACAGTGAATAAAACATACTGAGTCATAAGTGAGTTTTAATGACACAGTGCCGGCCGGGGTGGTCGAGCGGTTCTAGGCGCTACAGTCTGGAACCGCGCGACCGCTTCGGTCGCAGGTTCGAGTCCTGCCTCGGGCATGGATGTGTGTGGTGTCCTTGGATTGGTTGGGTTTAAGTGGTTCTAAGTTCTAGGGGACTGATGACCTCAGAAGTTAAGTCCCATAGTGCTCAGAGCCATTTGAACCATTTTGACGCAGTACTGAGCCGTGAGTGGTTCATTTTCGTGCCATCTATTATGTAACATCTTGTTTTACCGTACGACCACCTCGTCATTTTGAATTTCAATTACTGGTGTCACTGAATTACTGTCTTGCCTGCCTGTGATTGGCAGCAATAGCGCGTATCGATATTTGCCCTGCCGTATTATCTTTGCAGGACAGCTATTACTTCCCGGTCGTGGTGTGTCGTGGAGAGAGATCGGACCTGGAGCGGTTGGAATTGGAACGTGGCAGAAGTGCAGTCGGGACTTAGCAGCAGTCGGGGAGGGAGTGCTAGGGAGGCGCCGACAGCCAGTACTCGCCGACCGCTCGCGACACAGGATGAACTGTCCGACGGACGGAGGTGGCAGCGGGATCGACCGTTGGTCGGTCATTCAGTTGGTCGCCTCTTTAGGTGACGTGTATTTGGTATTTTGACCGTTTATAGGCCTCGTCATTGGGTCATCTTGCTGGACGTGGCTCGGTTCCTTCTTGTGCGGAAACGCCGTGGCCTATGGGCAAGAGTTACCTCTGCATGATTGGGTCCGAGCCAGTGTGCCCGAATCGCCGGGTCTCCCACTTCCCGACGGACAGCGGACGCACATGGTTTGAGTGCCAATGACCTTGGTTGGTTGTTGGTCGATCGTCTGGTCGGACGACGTGTGTTTCGTCACCGACCGTCCTTCGGGTTTCTGTGTGTCCGCCGGTGATTGGTTGTAGTTGTTCATCAGTGATTCGTTTTACGAGTGTTTCAAATGGTTCAAATGGCTCTGAGCACTATGGGACTCAACTGCTGTGGTCATAAATCCCCTAGAACTTAGAACTACTTAAACCTAACTAACCTAAGGACAGCACACAACACCCAGCCATCACGAGGCAGAGAAAATCCCTGACCCCGCCGGGAATCGAACCCGGGAACGCGGGCGTGGGAAGCGAGAACGCTACCGCACGACCACGAGATGCGGGCGTTTTACGAGTGTTCGAGTTTCTTGTGGCAGTGTTTCGTGGAACACTGTGTACTCTGTGTCAGTTCGACTGAGCAATGCTTTAAATGCTTTAATGTTGTCTGCGTACTGCAGTAGCCAGTTGGTCGGTTTCGACAGAGCAGCGAGTGAGTGTTCTTGCCGTGTTGATGCTGTCCGCCAGGGCGTGTAGTTTCACAGCCGTTGCGATGTTCATGTATGTCAGTAGTTATTGTGCCTTGGATTATTAACACACCAATATTTGAAGACGAGTCTTACTCGTCTCTTCGCCTCGCTGGCATTTTTGTTGTAGTGCCATTGGTCTGGTGACCGAAATCGGTTGGTTCGCCGGCTGTTTAGCGGTTGGGTTACCTTCCGTTTAAGACATCGTTGGTCGGCTGTCTGTCTCGCCTAGACGGGCGTTAGAGTTACAATTCCAGGCCGACCCTTGGAAACTTCTGAGCGCCGTTCCGTGTCTGTTACATAATAACTTCCCTGTTTGAGTTTTAGTATTTTGGTTAATGTGTGGCCTTCAGCCGAGTTTTAATATATCCTGAATTAATGTTCTTGTCTTGCCCTTAAGGCATGAGGTTGTTATCTTTTATATGGGGCCTTCAGCCGAATTTTTTATGAGATGTTTTAAGATAAGGCTTTCTGTCTTTAAGTGGAAACCCCTTCCTAGGCCTTAAGCCGTTAAAATGTTGATATGTGGCCTTCAGCCGAGTACTAATATCTCTTAAATTAATGTTCTTGCCTTGCCCTTAAAACTCGAGATTGTTATTCTTAATTTTATATCAAATGTTTTATGGTAGGACCTTCTGCCTTTTAAAATTGATAGAAAATAAACCATTTTTTCAGCCTTCAGTTCCAAGGTAATTTTTACTCATTTACCTAGGTTTCGATTCCAGTAATGGAATCTTCTTCAGAACCTATAAATTAAACCACATACGGACATACATCACTCACTGAAATGCATCATCAGTCTAATGATTGAATAATAAAGAATCGTGATACTCGAATCGTGAGGCTCGGCCGCGGCCAAGCGCATGCGCGAGCGCAAGCGCAGGCGTAGGCGCGAGAGACAAACTGTCTCAAAATTACTTATAGCAATTATACATATAAACAAATTGTGACTGAAAGCCGTCATACAAATGGACAACCTATCTATTGGCATAGCAACATTAAACAATTTACTTGAGAACAAACTACAAAGCCAAGGTATAATTTTTTTTTTTTTACATTTAAATATTATAGTAAGAGGGCGAAGCACCGCTACAGTAACTAAAAAATTAGTGTCGAAACCATGCATGCTAAACATACAATGTCTTTAACATAAAAACGCCTTAGCCACTATGTGTCATTACCAAGCATATTACGAAATACAAAGACACACATGTACAATCGCACTATAATAAAGGGACAAAGCATATAGGGAAACAGCATCGGCCATTCGAAGCGGATTGTGGGTCAACTCCACTGGAGTAAAGGTTGAAATCCTTCGAAATAACTTCTATTTTTTAGTTGCAGCTGATCATTGAGTAAGTTGTCTCTATCAATATTAAGATGTTTAAAAATTTGCAATTCTTCGAGGGTGTCTAGCCTACATCCCTTGATTTCATTATGAAAAAGCTCAGCGTCTTTTAGAGGCTTGGGAGCATGCGCCTTTTGGACCGGATGTTCAGCGAACGAAGATCCTCGTGTTCCATCACCGCTTTTTGTCGGCAGATGCTCTTTAAACCTAACAGACAGGGCCCTTCCCGTCTGGCCAATATAATAAGAAGGACACTCAGCACACGTGATCTTATACACACCTGACAGCGATGATTTATCATTACCTTTATCCAGAGAATGAATTAAATTCTTTTTGAGGTTGTTGGTGGTAGAGTATGAAACTTTACACCCTAGGTTTTTTAATAAACGACCTACCTTATGGGATATGTCACCTATAAATGGATTTGATATGTATTTCGGTGCCTGGTGTTGATTGTGGGTACCTGAACTGGAAAGGGTGGTAGTCTTCTTTCGTGTTTTTTTGTTGAACAATTGTCTCACTATACTGGGATTATATCCATTGTTCTGAGCGATTTTTTCGAGGACTTTTAATTCGTTCTGTAAGTTGACTGGCGAAAGCGGAATGGAAAGGTCTCGATGGATACTCCAGTGAGAAAAGGCCATTTTATGGTCCTGAGGATGGGTGGAATCAGCTGGGATGATGATGTCGGAACTTCTGCAACTGAAGGCTGAAAAAATTGTTTATTTTCTGCACATTTCACGGTTGCTGACACGCTGCAGTATGTTAAAAAATTTTAAAATTGAAACCTTTCTTTTAGGGCTTAAGCCGTTAGATTATTTGCTGTTATGTGGCCTTCAGCCGAGTGTTGATATCCCTTAAATTAATGTTCTTGTCTTGCCCTTGAGGCATACGATTGTGATGCTTTTAATTGCTTGGAATTTTTTTAAGATAAGGCCTTCTGCCTTTTGATTGAAACTTTTCTTATCGCTTAATATACGGTCTCCAGCCAAGTTCCACTAAAATTAAGTTGCTAAGGCCTTCAGCCTGTGTAGATTGAAGATAAAAATATTTTTGGGTGAAACCTCCAGAACAACCTTGTATGTCAATTTCTTGCTTAGGCCTTGTGTCTTGGCTTTTGAGTGTGGCCTTCAGCAAATCTAAAGTTAACGAAGGAGATCGATTAAAACATTGAGTGTTTTGCATTCTTGTGTAATATTGTGTGTGCACAAATAAAGTTTGTATATTGAGTGCAACTGACAGCAACCTATTTTGAGCTACTCGCGGTAACAATATTTCAGTGATCTGAAGATGCTAGCCTGAGCGGTCTATACCAATATTACTTACTAATGTCCGATCACCATAAATAAATTTTACATTTAAAATTAAAATCGCCAACTCCGTGTAGTAGACCATGTCAAGTTTTATACAAATCTGCATAGTTGAACGGAAATTTGAACACTGATTTACCAGAAATTGAATGCATTTTCTTAACCATTTCGCCACATAGCTCGCTCAAGTGTTTAACTACAAAGTTACAAGCGTGAACATTCCTTTACGGGGATTGAGTTCAAAACATTTAAAGAATCTAGTTGATCTTAAATTGGAATACGAAAATAGGCTAGTGGATGGCTTATGAACACGAACACGCGGGCGCTCACACACACACACACACACACACACACACACACACACACACACACACACACACACAAAATTTCATAAAATCTGTAGTTGTCGGGAGATAGAATATACTCGTATTTTCATTAAACGTGCGATTATCAGATAAAAGAACTAAAACAGTTTTTTAAATGAGTACTGCTCTGGTCACTAACAAAATGTGTGGGGGAAGAACCAGCCACTCTGATAAACAATTTAAACCTTCGCCGCGACGATTTAGAAAGGGATTCAGTCGCCCCAAAAAATTTTAAAATCCGAGTTACACTTGCCCAGTCGTTATTTAAAACAGCGCACACACAAAGCTAATTGTAACCATATCCTCTTGTCAGCAAAAACAATTTGCGTAACAGCAGCCGAAATTGCTTGAAAAAAAAAATCTCGACCGAAATGTCCGCTGTTTTTAACAGTTTTTATTTTTACAGAATAATTCATCTTATTGCACAAAAAGATTATTTTTAACTGAAGCTACCCACGGAAGACTTCGCATTCAAATCAGAAAAGATGTTTGTTCAATTCAATTGTTTTCTTACGAATTCTCGGAGGAATTGTTCTGGTCTAACTAGAAGACACTTAGTTTCTCTTCATGACGTGAATCTCAGCTGCTCGAAGCGAAGTTCTTATAAGCGAAGTTCTTATTTGTGTACGTAATTTTTCCTATTTAGGAGCCGCTCCAATGATTCCGCATAGTTGCAGATAATTATTTCGTGATTAATTCCTTCGTGATCCCTAGCAGAGCTACAGTCTTCTGTTCGACGGGCTATAGCTGTAACCAGTTGCTTGAATATCGTGGTTATCACCCATCCAGCACAGGATATACATGGCAGAGACATTGAGGAAGTCACGCCAGAAAGTGTAAGATCGGTTTCAAATTTAGATACGTATGGTCGGTGACCGACAGATTAATTCTTCTTGCGCAAAGTTTGCGCGTGGCTCGGTAAATATCATTGGATGCAGGAGCAGAGTATAGTGTACTGTTTACGAATTAGTCATGGTGGAGCCCCGCTCACACAACTCTGCGAAAACAAACGAGTATGTTGACAGAGGTGTTTTTGCTCGTGGAGTGAAATTTCGAGCATATACACGACTGTTTTGTTTGCTAGGGGAATCGTGACAGCTGCGGTCTGTGGACATTATGTCATGTGTAGGTATGTGCGCACTTCAGTGCTGCAACTTAGATCTATGAACTATCTGATGGCATCATTAATCGATTGCTTAGTCAATAAGAACCTTAAGAGTTTAGAGTCATCAATTTACTGTCAGATACAGATCCGACTGAACAAAAGCTTTAAGTTCCGGGTTAAACTTCAGGACAGAAGGGTATCAACGGTATGATTTGCGTGTGACATTGCCATCCTCCGTAAAAGATAGAAAACTTGTCAAGATGGAACGGAAGGTCTGCTGAGCACAGATTATGAACGGAGACTTGCAAGACATGCTCGAGAGAACAGACACCAATGATTTTGATACAGCGGCAGTAAATATCAATATTTCGAGGAGGATACCGACGTCAGCTGCAACTGGGCATTGAAATAATTCAGCAGCGGAAGTTGAAAATTTGTCCCGAACCAGGATCGAACCCGGATTTCTCGCTTTATGTGAACGGTCGCTTTAACCACTTTTTTTTATTTATTTTCAATAAGGATCACTCTGTTAAAAGGAACATATAGACCATTTCATCGTATAGTATGTGCATTACATAGTGAGTGGTGAGAGAAGCGTGAGATTCATCATCAGCTGTCAAATGTGCACACCGACTGCACCCGGCACATTCCAACTGCGTGGGGGGTCAAGGAAGACTGCCTGAAGATAATTAGCAAAGGTTTCCGATAGTGTGACCATCTATGAACCTCACTGTGGGCTTGCAGCAAGAAATACCAAAAGTCAAGTCGCGACGTGGCAGTATCCCCATAGAGGTACGCGATCGTCCAACCTTTGATCCAGATGATCGACTGTGATTTTGTCGCCGGAAAGTAGTCACTCTCCGGATGTAAGAAGGAAGCAGGTGTAATATGTTGCGGGGTCACACGGAGGTAGCAAGCCACCATCTGTCTTCCTAGGAGCCAGACGTCCGCCACCGCGATACAAGTTAAGCGGTGATGGTCGTCATCCACTTGGTGACATTTCGGGCATAGTGGAGTGTCCACTAGTCCAATTTCATGGAGCCGTTGGTGGGTGTTGAACTTGCCACAGGCGACAGAGAACCACAGTGCCCGAACGAAGGTAGGAAAGAATTTTTGGTGCACATGTCTCCAAATCTTCGGCCAATGCAACCTGGGGTGTTTCAGTTCAATTACATTACAACTTATCCGTCGTAGCAGCCAAACATAAAAATCCTTCGCGCATGGCGGTCTCGTGCGCGGAAGCCCGTCTCTGATATAACTAAGTTCCACGATAAATGTTGAGACATGCGCAAAATGTGGCGTAATGTTGCCCACCGCCACCGGAGGTGTGAGGGACGCTGGAACCAGGAGATCCAGTAGGCGGGATGTAAGGGAATCACGCCCGCTACGCCATTGCTTACACATTGTGGCTAGAAGGAGCGCCGTCGCACGGCAGTGAACATTCGTAAGTCCGCGTCCCCCCTTGTCCGTAGGGAGAGTGAGCGTTTCGTATCGCACCTTGAGGGGCGATCCAATCATCACGAAATAGCCTAGTGCTGACTGAAGTCGACGTCCGAGCGTGAGTGGTAGGGACAGGATCTGCGAAATATGCACCATTCGAGAAACCACATAAGTGTTCAGGTACTCGACTCGCTGCAAAGGATCAAGGCGCCGTAGGAGATGTTGTCGGACCAAGGTACGTGTTGTCTGTAAAATACGTCGGTAGTTAACTGCGGCAGTATGTTTTACAGATGAGGTAAAGTCTATGCCGAGATAGCGGAATCGTTGCACATAAGGAAACGGACTGATTTCTTCCGGCGTAAGGCCCCTTCCCACCGGCATTGCCGCCGATTTGTTCATGTTCACTGCACTACCCGCCATCACACTGTGGTCCAACAACAGTTCAAGGACCGTCTTCACCTCTTCCTCAGAACGAACGAGCAGCAGGAGGTCGTCCGCATAGGCACGACATTTGAAGGTGTAGCCCCGTAGTTCCCTCCCAGAAAGAGAATTGGTGAGCCTCCCAATTAATGGTTCCAACGCTATCGCGAACAGCAGCATCGAAAGAGGGCAGCCCTGGCGAATGGATCGTCGAATTTGAATGGGCCCTGCTATACGCCCATTAACCTGTACCAAGGATTGTGCGCCCCCGTAAATCCTTCTAATGAGACCAGTAAAACGGTCTGGAAAACCCATTTGTTCCAGTACAGCATACAGATAGTTGTGGCGCACCTTATCAAAAGCACTGTCAAAATCAACCGCCACCATCGCCGCTTTAAGCCGGCACTCCTTCGCCAGCGCTATCACATCACGGCATTCGCCAGTAGCTGTTTGCACATTCACCGATCCACCCGGTGTCGTCTGTTCCGGAGAGAGAACGCTACGAAGTAACATACGACATCGGGACGCTAGCAACCGTGCAAAGATCTTATAGTCGGCATTAAGCAGGGTGATGGGGCGATAATGTGTGACCGTAATTCCTGGCTTCGGTTTATGTACTGGCACCAGGAGGCCTTCCATAAAAGCCGGTGGAATAGGCGCATCGGAATTAAACATCTCGTTGTACATTTCCGTCCATCGCGGTGCCATTTCGTTGCGAAATTCGCGATAGAATTCAGCAGGAAGCCCATCAATGCCTGGGGACCGATTCAACGCACCTTGTGCGATCGCATCATGTACTTCCTCACAGCTAATGGCTTCCAGTAAGGTTCCCGCGGCTTCCACCGTCAGTGTACGGGAGACGGACGTGGCTATACGGTCGAGGTCATCGAAAGAGGCTGCTTCTTCCCGATAGATGTGTTGGTAATGGTCGACGAATGCAGAGACAATGTCCGCTTGACGCGTCACTCTTCGGTCTTCACGGGTGATTAACTCCCGTACCAAAACGCGTCGTCGGTGCTTTCGTTCATCCACGACGTGGTGCATGGAAGGAATCTCGTGCCTTATCGTATCGTGACATCTGGCGCGCACCATGGTTCCCTGAAGATGTTTCCGAGCTAAAGCCACTAGTTTAGCTTTTATCCTTTTGCGTTCGATCCAGATGTCCTGTCCCGGCGGGCCATCATCCAGGTCGCGCAGTGCTGCAAAATAAAAGTCGGTGGTACGGCGGCGCCATTCTGCCATTTCCCTGCTATATGAGATGAACGTACGGCGAAGCGCCGGTTTAGCACAAGTCAGCCACCAATCAAGCTTCGTCGCATACCTTCCAACCCTTCGCTCGCACATCGTCCATGTCTCAAGGATCCGTTGACGGCATTCAGGATCATGTAGATGTTGAATGTTTAGTTTCCACGGGGCCTTACTGTTCCACACCTCTCTACGGGGAAGAAGCACCGTACAGATGTAAGCGCTGTGATCGGAAAATGCCAATGGCCAGCGTTCCGCGTCCTGGACATCATTTGCTTGAGCCCGTGAGATATAAATGCGATCTAATCTGCTCGCCAAATGACTTGTCACATAGGTGTATCCCGGTGCAGCTCCATGTCGTAATTCCCACGTGTCACTAAGGACAAGGTCGTTGACAACGATTCGCAACTCCTGGCTGATGTTTGCTTGCGGCCATTGGTCTTTCTGGCTGAGAACACAGTTGAAATCTCCACCAATTATTACACATTCAGAACGTCCATGGAATAGTGGAGCAATGTCTTCTGCATAAAATCGCGCCCTTTCCCGCCGCCGATTGTTTCCCGACGGTGCATAAAGATTGATGGTGCGTGTCCCAAACGTCGTGAAAGCCATTCCCCTGGCCGACGGAAGATAACACACGTTTTCCACTGGGAAGCCATCTCGCACGTAAACTGCCACCCATGTGACGAATAGGATTGGTAGCCTGCGATGTATGGGAGTGCAGCTATGTGGACTTCCTGCAGCAAAGCAATATCCACATCAGATGCCCAAACCGTTTCCTTCAATAGGTGTATTTTGGCCGGTGAACGCACGTCATTGATATTTAATGTCGCAATACGGTTCGCATGGCGTTGAATCCCACTCTGTCGAGGCGCAACAACATCTCCCTGCACCGGCGCCGGGGGCTGAGTTAGAAGGCGTTCTCTCGCCCCTCTCCCTTCACCGTCAGCAATTATTAGTCCGTCTTCGTGAGTGCCGGCTGCCTCTGTATGACGTCCGGCGCCTCCTCAATATCCTCATACCACATCTTTTCAGGCTGTGATATATTCGTGTCCATAGCCACAGCATCTGCGTCTGGAGAGCCAACTGGCTGTGATTTCTCTTCAGCATCACCACGTCCCGGTACCGTCAATGTGACAGACCGCTGTGGGTCGGATCGAACAGTTCCCAGTGCCTCATCCTGTTTCGTAGAGGCAGTTGTGTCGTCTTGGTCCACAGGCACATCGTCGTCGGGGCAAGGGGGGTCATCCCGAGGAGATGTCGTGCGACGCCGCCGTTTCCTCCTTTTCGGGGAAGCTGTTTGCGTGATCTTCCGTCCGTGTCCTCAGATTGCAGGGAATCACGGCTGTCCGACAGAAAAGCATCCGTAGGAACTGGAAGTGTTTCGAGTCCCATTGTTGAACTTGGCGGGAGTTCGGTTGAAACTAATGATGTCGTCTCAGAGTGCGTTTCAGACGGAACAGCATCCATAGTGGCTGGAACTGCTTCTTGTACTATCGGTGTGCTGGGTGGGAGTTCGGTCTCATCTGATGTTGTCGCCGTAGATTGTATGCTCGGCGGAGCAGCATGCTCTGTCATCCCGACGTCTGCGACAAGGTTTCGGAGAGTGCCATCTTGATCTTCCACCGAGGCTGTGTCCTTTCGGTCATCAGCGGACGCAGTGAGGGCTTTGGCATAGGTGATCGGTAGTACTGTCATCGCCGGCGACGGCTCCCGCACATCTGAAGGCAGTTGCGTAATCCGCCGTTGCATACAGTTCGACCTGAGGTGTCCCTCCTGGCCACATCCAGAACATGTACGTGGTTGACCATCATAAATCACCACCGCCCGACAACCACCAATTGTCAGATAGGACGGTACATGCTTCTGAAGATCAATAGTGATCTGCCGCACTCCCTTAAGAAGGGGTATGTGGCGAATTGTGTCCAGCGTTCTGCTGTGTGACCATGTACTGTGCCGTATGGCCTAAAAGCCTCAATAACTTCGTCAGCCGGGAGCTCAAATGGCAGCTGAAAAACACGTATTGTCCGTATACCTAGACCAGCATGTTCTACAGTTACCGTGCCGACATTCCCGTCACTATGGCAAAATCGGAGACCTGCTTTTGTCGCCTGTAGAATTCTCTCACACGCCGCGTCATTTATCATCTTAACATACACCGTGGGACTAACGATGGATAGGTGAATTCCGATAATATCGTTTGGCGGTATCTTGACGTCCTCTCGAATGAATCGTTCCACTGCTAAAGCCTTTGGTCGTTCGTAGTCTTTGCAGAAATTGAACCGTAATGTAGTTTTCCTGTACTTGTTCGCCATGATCGGTGTTACTAGCCCGCGTGCAGACTAAGTCCACAGGTAAACAAACACTCGCACACGCCCCACAGGCGGAAGTATCGGACCTCCGCTTCGCACGGCCGCTAGCGACGAACTGCGAACCACTTCGGCTATCCGAGCACGCTTTCTATCCAACCCAAACTCTCAACTTCTGCAGCTCTACTAAGTAGTTTCCCTGTCCATTTACCTCATTTGCTCGCATCATTTACTGTTTTCCCGAGTATTGCGCATCGGCACTGAGGTTATACAGAAGTCGAGCTTACAGATGTAATACGTATCTGTATGGTGTCTGTTCTGTCGGACATATAAATGCATCTGCGTTTTTGATTGTCGGATAACTACGCAATTGTGTAAAGTTATCAACCATTGAATTGCTAATATTAGACAAAAACTACTGACAATACAAATTCTGTTTCACGCCTTTTTCACGAGTTTTCACTTTATGAAGGGAGATTTATCTCATATTCAGTTTTATTATGTAAATACTATTATATGTTTCGGATTTCAATGTTAATAGTTTTATGCTTTTATGTAGTTAATTGTCGCCTTCAGTTCCAACGATCAGAGTGCGGATATGTTTGCATTATGAGTGCTTCTCACCTCTCCTTTTCAGTTGTATTTTGACGAGTTACTGTCAGTTAGGGCTGGTAATTAGACTCAAGCCAACGGCCTTGCCTCAGAGGTAACACCGATTCCTCCAGATCACCGAAGTTAAGCACTGTCGGGCTGAGCTAGCGCTTGTATGGGTGACCATCCGGTCTGCCAAGCGCTGTTGACAAGGCGGTTCCATTCAGCGCTTGTGAGCTAAACTGAGGAACTACTTGATTCAGAAGTAGCGTCTCCGCCCTCGTAAACTGACATACGACTGGGAGAGCGGTGTGCTGACCACATGCCCCTCCACATCCGCATATAGTGATGCCTATGGGCTGAAGTTGACACGGCGCCTGGTCGGTACCGTAGGGCCTTCACGGCCTGTTCGAACGGAGTTTAGTTTAGTTTTTAATGAGGCCCAAGCGACCCAAGCCGCCGCTTGGGATGCCAGGCTGAGAGAGACGTCAGAGGTGCATAAGTGCACTATTTGTATGCAGTGCAAAAATACAGTAAAAGAATTTGGTTTAAAAGGCGATCACTGTTTTCCCTTAAGTCACAGGTGAGAGTGTACGACTGGCTGGGGGTGGAGGGTGGGGAGGAGGTAGGCTGGAGCACCATATGATAACTCGCTAATGTGTGGATAAACATTCTCTAACCAGCCCTGTCTTTAAAGAAAGTAAGTGTTTCTAGCTGCATGTGAGAGATCGTTTCATTTGTAATTTAGTATCCCAGAATCTTTCTCTCTTTTGAAACTCATCTGATGATGACTTGCGGAGAAGTAGTAATTGATTATGATAACAATTGTGTGACCTGTGTCTGAAAAACAGAGTGAAATCGTTTAATTTAAAAGACGTTCACTGCGGTCCCCTAAGATTACGCCTGGTCAGTGGAGGAAAATAAAAGACGGAGACCGTATGAAATCAGTCTGTAGGCAGATGACCCGAAAAAAGTCGGCGGGTGTGTAAATAGAGTTGCACTTCTTTCTGATAAGTAGAACGGCCACAACACTGCATAGTACTATTCGTGTTTAGTGTCGTTACCAAATCTAGTAGGACATCTAACGGGCCTGGACAGAGATGTTGAGTGATATCTGTGCAACGCGGAGATGCCTCGTACTCGTGTGCGAAAGCGCTACAAGCACCAGGCAGAATTTGGAAGGGGTGTCGTTGTGGATCTGCGTCTGGCCGGCTGTTCGAATTGTGCAGTATCCAGATGTGTGGGGCAGTTGGTAATGTTAGTAGCCCGATACTGGACTGCTTGGGAACTTGACGGCAGACAGCTCACCTTCAAGGTTTTGGTCGACTACGTCTGACCACTAAAACGTAATATTGCCATACTGTGCACGAATTCCTTCACGTCTGCAACCCGAGAATAAGTGATGGATGGACCCCTTCTCATCTGCACCTGCCATCCGAGAACAAGTAATGGACTCTTTGCAACATTCTGTGTCATCACGCACTATTGGTCGGAGACTAGGGGCAGCCAGACTAGAAAATTACCCTCCTGGACATCAAGGACCAGTTGCACAGCTGTCGTGGGCCAGCATGCCTCAGTAGAGGATACGAATGCTTCCCAGCCGAATCAGTGTACGCATGCCTGCATGCAGGCCAGAGAGGTGCAAAGTCATACCGATAAGTGTGCTCACACTACCAAGTTTTTTGTAGGCTTGACTCGCTTATGTATGCAATGAGAAACTTCATACGTTCTCTCAACAGCTGAACTTTCGTTTAGTTTCCTCTTCCCTTTCCGTGTACTCCACGTTTCCTCTAAGACGGTGGGTAAACGGTTGTCGCGATGTATGAAAGTGCAATAAAAAGAGAAAAGGTAGATATATACCCACTATCTCTTTACGAAAGTAGCACAGATCGTTATCTAGCTTATATCGTGGTCACATAAAATGAACTTCCGAGCCTGATCATTCACTGTACTCTAAAATTAATCATTTACCTTCTTAGAGGACATGTGGCAAAGGTAAAATTAAAAATTTATTTACGTTCAAAACATGATATTTATTATACAGCCAACTATTTGCAATGAGACTTTATTTTATCCTCGTTTCGACGCCGACTATTCGAGTCTTCATATGACAGTGATGAAGACACCCGTAACTAGTATCCAAACAAGGTCAAAGTAAAACCTTGCTGCAACCTGTTATACATACGTATTCTTATAAGTTTGCTATCTCACAGCCATGTTTAAAATTATTATGTTAGAAAACTTATGACGTAATCATTATTCCACTTGACTTGTTACCTCCGTAATATACACATCAAAAAAAAGTTTTGCATCAGCCCGGTTCCAAGAACTCCTGAAGATAGACGTTGACTGTGGATATTTTATCACAGACACAATCCCTTTGACTGTTCAGAGATGTCACTAAACCCGCCCAAAGATGTAAACAACCATGCATGAGCAGCGCCTATCAGACGGACGGGGTCCGACAGCCGATCATTTCAAGTTCAAAAAATGGCTCTGAGCACTATGCGACTTAACTTCTGAGGTCATCAGTCGCCTAGAACGTAGAACTAATTAAACCCAACTAACCTAA